>NC_056747.1:973977789-974206142 GCF_019279795.1 Protopterus annectens
AGTGTGACTTTAATCTTTCACTTTACAGGTGCAGATGTTCTTCATCTCACATTGCTGCAGTCCTTACATATGGGTAGTCCGCTGTCCTCGGTCGGCCCGAATACCAAAGTATTAGGCTGACGTCTGTCATGGGCGCTCAGATCTGACATCAGAGCGTCAGGGTATAAAAGCGCATGACCGACGTCATATCCTCAGTCTTTTTTGCCGCATGGTCCGATGCAGAAGCAGCGTTGCAAGTGCCGTTCGGCGTTCTGAAATTTTCGTATTCTGAGTTTCAGACCGAAACCAAGTTAGGCTAAGTACCCCGTTGGGGAATATTTTTGTTTTTTCTTGCCTCAGTTAATTCCGGATGTCAGAAAAAGTGAATAATTGTATTTCTTGTGGGAAACAGATACCGCATAGGGATTATCACTCTCTTTGCATTCCTTGTTTGGGACGGACCACGGCGTGAGTCGGGTGTCGGTTTTGTGCTAGGTTTAATAAGCGCACTATAAAAAGAAGGTTAGATTGTGCTAGGTTAGTCTTTGGTAAGCGGTGTAATTATAATATGCCGTCGGATCCTCCGACGCCTGCTTCCACGAAGAAGCGCAAAGACAAATCCTTGAAACCTAGACAGGTTGATTCGTCCGTTTCGGACGCCGGTCCTGCAGAAACTACAGTGGAGCAGGTGGATCTGGCTGAAGTTTCTGTTGAGTCTCAGGGGGGAAACTTTGATTTTGCAGGATGTGGCCTCACAGGAGTCAGGTCAAGCTGAAGGGGCCTCTCAGGTTACTGTTCTCCCTTCTATGCCTAAGGTGGTTAGGCCTTCTGCTACTATTTCTAAGACTTCCTCTAAGGGCAGGTCTGTTTTGACTTCCTCTGGTGTCCCTCCAGGTACTTCAGGGTCTGTGCCTAAAAAGCACATGCTTAAAATGGCAGAAGATTTGATTACTTTAATTAGAGGTTCTATGCCCCCTCCTGATAAGAGGCCCAGGGTGGAGCCAGAGTTGGAAAGTTTGGATCAGGCCTCAGATGACTCAGACTCTTCTGCTGAAGATATTCAAGATTTTCCCCCTTATTCGGATTCTGATGCAGAGGATTCCACTCCTTCTGCTTCTCCTCCAGAGGATTTTTCATTTTCAGAAACTCTGCATTCCATGAGGGAGCATTTTAAGTGGGAAGGACAGGATTTCTCTGATTCACGGAAGAGGCTTAGGGAATTCTTGTTTTTACCACAGTATAGACCATTGGCTATTCCTCCTGTTTTGGATGTTGTTCAAGATGTTTTCTCGGAGGCTTCCCTTAATCCAGATTCTTTGCCTCCTGCGCCAGTTAAACCGGACAGGTATTACAGGGTGCCTGAGGCTCATAAATATCTGTATAAGAGTCCTAGGGCGGACCCAGAAACTATTAGTCAGGGGCCTAAGGGTGTCAGAGCTTCTGTTGTAAAGAATCCGGTTCCTCTAGATAAGGAAGCTAGAGCTTTGGATAGATGGGGTAAGAAGGTGTATACCTCTTCTACTTTAGCAATGAGGGCTTTAAATTGCCAGTTTCATATGTTGAAATATCAGAATTTCCTCCTTTCTCAGCTAAAATCTAAAGTGGATGCTTTGGCAGAGGGCATAGAGTGTAAAGAATTGCAGGATTTAGTACATGTCTCTGAACAGGTGGGTAAGCATTCTTTGCAGTGTGGTTTTGATGCTGTACAGGCCTCTTCTAGGGTGGCTGCCACTGGTTCAGTTCTTCGTAGGCACGCCTGGCTTAAGGATCAGAATTTGTCCGAGCATGTTAAAACTAGAATTCTGGATGCCCCTTTACAGTCTGAAGTTTTGTTTGGTCCCCCTGTGGAGTCGGTTTTGAAGAAAATGGAAGACAAGGCTAAGTCCATGCAGACTGTTAAAGATTTTTTGCAGGTGCAACCTCCAAATTTTAGTAGAAATTGGCCTACTAAGGGGTGGACCTACCCGTCTTCTGATTCTCAGTCTAGGGGTAGATCTAGACGTGGCAGGGGCAGAGCTCACAGTACATTCAGGCCTAGAACTTGGAGTTCACCTGCACAATCTGCAGGTGAGGGCAGGGGCCAGTCCTTTCGTAAACAGGCCCAATGACCTGCATTTTCAGCTGCCAGATTCTTCTTCCCTGGCAGCTCCTTTGGGAGGAAAGTTAGCAATCTTCAAGCAAAACTGGCTTTTAGTCACCCAGGACAAATGGGTATTGGACATTATAAACCGAGGCTACAAGTTCTATTTCCATACTCCTTTCAAAGGCATGCCAGACGTTCCTCCTCTGCAAAGGATAGAGGCTCACAAGCAGATTTCTTTACTTCTTCAAATAGGAGCTATACAGCCAGTTCCTCTGTCAGAAGTGGGACTCGGATTTTATTCTCGCCTGTTTCTAGTACCAAAGAAAGGGAACACGTGGAGACCAATTTTGGATTTATCTATCCTCAACACTTATCTGGACATTCCAAAGTTCAAAATGCTGACGTTACAACAGCTTTTACCTCTGTTGGGAAAAGATCACTGGATGGTAACTCTGGATCTCAAAGAGGCTTATCTTCATGTTCCTATCAGGCCCAGTTGCAGGAGGTACCTGCGTTTTCGGGCTGGAAATTTACATTATCAGTTCTCTGCATTGCCCTTTGGCTTATCTACTGCGCCCAGAGTGTTCACAAAGGTTCTGGCTCCAGTGATAGCCTTCAGGTTAAGAGGAATACAGATTTATCCTTATTTGGATGATTGCCTGATTATCGCACAACACAAAGACGAACTTCTGCATCATCTACAGTATGTGATGGTAGTGTTAAGATGCCTAGGGTATTCTGTGAACGAAACAAAGTCCAGTCTAGTACCCTCTCAGGACATGTGCTTTCTGGGTGTGAGACTGAATACAGCTTCCCAGATGGCCTTTTTGACCCCGGACAAACAAAGAAGCCTTTCTCTTTATTTCCATCAAATGTCTCTACAGTCCAGGCTGACTGCAAGGACAGTCCTTCAAGCCTTGGGGTTCATGGCATCTTGTATTCTGGTGCTTCCCAATGCCAAACTGCATATGAGGAAGCTTCAATGGTATCTCAAAATGTATGGACACAACACTGCCAAGATCTAGACACTGTCATTCAGATAATACCTTGCATTCAGAAAGAATTTTTGTGGTGGGCTCAGGAATGTCACCTAAACAAGGGACTCTCTGTGACCCGACCAGAGGCGAGTCAGATTCTAACGACAGATGCCTCGGACAAGGCTTGGGGAGCACACCTCAATGGAAAATGGGTGCAAGACACGTGGCCTGTCAGACTTCAACATTTGCATATCAACTTGAAGGAGATGTTAGCAGTCCAATTTGCATTGTTGGCTTTCAAGGATTTACTTCACCCAGGACAGGTGTTGATTCAAACAGACAACACTACTGTCATGTGGTACATCAACAAGCAAGGGGGAACCCATTCGTACCCTCTTTGCAGGCAAGCGATGATTTTGTGGGAGACTGCTCTCAACAAAAAGCAAGGTGAAGATGAGTAACTGCTTCGGTTTGTATCAAGTCTAGAACTTCAAAATAAGGCTCCAGACTTGATACAAACCGAAGCAGTTACTCATCTTCACCTTGCTTTTTGTTGGTCGAATTGGTGATTGTCTTTTAACTGGAGACTGCTCTCAGTTTACACCTCAATCTTCAGGCAAGGTTTCTACCAGGAGCACAGAACTCCTTAGCGGATGTGTTGAGCAGACAAATTGTGGATCCTCACGAGTGGAAACTGGATCCTCATGTGTTTCAAAAGTTGACAGTGTTATGGGGGACTCCAGACATAGATCTGTTTGCTTCTCCACTAAATTACCAGTTGCCAAAGTTTTGCACAAAAATGTTTCATCCCACAGCTTGGAAGGTGGATGCTCTATCATTCAGTTGGAGCAATCTTCATGTCTATGCCTTTCCACCTCTGCCTCTCATTCCCAAGGTACTCCTGAAGGCCAGAATAGACAAGCCATCCATGATTCTGATAGCGCCGGATTGGCCTCGACAGCACTGGTACCCACTACTGAGGAGTTTGGTACGGGAGCCTCCATGGCCTCTGCCTTTGATTCCGCATCTTTTGTCTCAGGAGGGCAATCACTTCCTCAATGTCAAGATTCAGTCTCTGCATCTCATAGCCTGGCATATTCTGCTTTAGACCCTGGAGGGTCTCAGCTTCCACAACAAGTTTTGAATGTTATTTTGGAGGCCAGAAGGCCTAGTACAAGGAAAGTTTACGCTGATAAATGGAGGAGATTTTTTCTTTGGAGCAAAGCGAAGGACTTTGATGTTTCCAAGCCTGATTTAAGTGTTTCTCTTCAATATCTTACTGAGTTATTGGACAAGGGTTTGTCTTTCTCCTCTATAAAGGTTCATGCTGCAGCCATTTCTGCTCACTATGACTGTGACCCTCCTTTATTTTCCCATCCTTTGTTTAAGCAATTTCTTAGAGGGGCAAAGAACATAAGACCCCCACGTAGAGCTCCTACTCCTGCTTGGGATCTCAATTTTGTGTTGGAAAAGCTTACTCTACAACCTTTTGAGCCTGCAGCTACTGCCGAGTTAAAGTATTTATCATGGAAGACTGCTTTTTTGTTGGCCATTACCTCTGCAAGAAGGGTTTCTGAATTACAGGCCCTTATGGCAGTGGAACCTTTCCTGATTTTTCATAAGGATAGAGTATCTTTGCATACTAATCCTTCCTTTATGCCTAAAGTGGTTTCTAGTGTGGCCTTGAACCAAACTATTCATTTGCCTACTTTTTATGCAAACCCCCAAAATAAAGAGGAGAAGATTTTGCATACTTTGGATATTCACAGGCAGTTACGTTATTATTTGAGCAGAACCAAGGGGTTCAGGCAGTCTCAGCAGTTGTTTGTTTCTTTTGCTTTGGGTTCTCAGGGAAAACCTGTTTCAAAACAAACTATTTCTAAATGGATTGGGTTTTGTATTTCTTTCTGTTATTCCCATCATGGTAAGGAGATTCCGGCTGGAATCAGACCTCATTCCACTAGAGCTACTGCCACTTCTACTGCCTTTCTAAGGGGGGTAGCTACAACAGATATTTTGGAAGCAGCCACTTGGAGTTCAGTACATACTTTTTCCAAGCATTACCACCTTCCTTTTTATTCTAAGTCTAGGGCTGGATTTGCCACTGCAATATTACAGGGCATTTTAGCAGCCCCTAATGCTTTATGATTTTGCCATCCTCCCTTTACCTCTGCTTTGGGATTCTACCCATATGTAAGGACTGCAGCAATGTGAGATGAAGAACATAGTACAGTTTTGTACCTACCATAAATGTAGATGTTCGAAGATCCACATTGCTGCAGTCCAATTTACGCTCCCTCCTTCCCCTCTGTAGTTTGGCATGGTTTTATGGTTTGGGTGATGGTTGTTGTTGGGCATGTTTTTGGGAGGTATCCTGTTTTTGGGCTGTGGCCTTTCTTTTTAGGGCCTTCTGACATCTGGGGCAAGAAAAGACTGAGGATATGACGTCGGTCATGCGCTTTTATACCCTGACGCTCTGATGTCAGATCTGAGCGCCCATGACCGACGTCAGCCTAATACTTTGGTATTCGGGCCGACCGAGGACAGCGGACTACCCATATGTAAGGACTGCAGCAATGTGGATCTTCGAACATCTACATTTATGGTAGGTACAAAACTGTACTTTTCTCTCCTCTTTGTTCTTTACATTTGTTTTTTTTCTTAGTTCATGTTAACCTGTCTGTAGTACAGGGATCCCATCTTCCTAACTGATTTCACATAAAGAATACATATTGGTGCTTTCAGCCTGCCTTCATATTTCAGGCTTGCACATCATTTTGATGTCATGGTTCTGAATATCCAAGTGTGCTTAGTGTTTTGGTTGTGGCCTCAACAGTGATTTGTGCAGAATTGTATCAGATGTTTAGTGTGTCACTTATTCCAGCAGACTATGCTGCCATCCCACTAGACCACACTGATCACTCCTAGGTTTGTTTACTTCTTGATCATTTTTCATTTAGCTGTACTTGTATTTCCAGATCATTCCTCCATAGAAACTGGCTGTGTAACTTTGCATTTAATTATACAGCCTAGCTGCAGGCTGACCTGCGTAGTAAACTGCCTCAAGCAGTAGATATTCTTCATCTAGTGTATGGGTCTGGAAGCAGGTTTTAGTCTTCTGCAGAATTCTGGGCTTTGATCTAGGAAAAGGTCTTATGGTCCTTATTATTTGTGGTGGGAGATTAATGAGCCTTTGTTTATTCGTTGGGATCTGACCCTCTGATCCAACTCTGACACTTTCTTTAGATTCTAGGATTCGACTCTCGGCTCCTCCCTTGCCCACAATGCCCCTGATCACTGTATTACTCCAGATCTCGTGTGAACTCTAGTGGTGTTTTTGTCAATGAATGGTTAAACATTTTATCTTCCTTTTTCTAGTGTCTTTATATTTTTATTGTGCACTGTCTCCTTTACCAACTTTTCTGCCCTAAAGGTTAAGTTTATAGCATAGTTGGTAATTACTTATTTCCATACCTCCTTTGCAGTATTTTTCACCTACCATAGTTGATAGCTTTTTCTTTCTCTGTTCAGGAAAGTTTTTTTTTATGTTATAGTTGCTGCTTTCTTGTATGCCTGATAAACCTACTGGATTTAAAGTGTACTTTCTGTAGGTACAGGATCCCTAATTCTGATGCCCACGGTGAGTGCCTGTATTGTCTGCGACCAACACAGCTAGACACTTCATGATCTATATGTGCAGCCTTTAATGGGACTTCTTCCCGCTTCAACTTCTTCTGTCGGTACATCATCTTTAGAGGCTCAAGCTCCGACTCAGAAAAATAAAAAGGCTAGAGACCGTAGGAAACATTCCTTCTCCAAGTCTTCTCAGTCATTACCTTCCTCTCCGCTTCATGCAAAGGTACCTAAAACCTTTTGACACCAAGTCTCCTAGGCTTCGCTCTCTAAGATTTTCCTCAGAACTGGTTTCCCCTAGATTAAGGTCTCCCTTCCTCCAGGAGACCCCAAAAAGTCTTCTAGGACACCATCCATTTCATCCTCCTGTTAGGTCCTCCCAGAGTCTCGCTGAGTCAGAGGTGGATAGGATGATGATGAAGTTACTCAGAACACAGATCCAGGTGGGGGTTCGGTCTGCTTCATCTCCTGTCGCATCCGTGAACTTTAAGCCAAACTTCCAATTTGTACATGCTCCTTCTCTGATCCGAACTGCTGTTTGAGTCCTCAGATCTGAGAGCTTTGAGAGTTGAACTGTCTGATCCAAAGGTTCTGGCATCCTCAACTGCGATGACTTCCTTGACCCGATTGGCTTTGAGACTGTTGTGGAGCATGATGGCTCTCTGAGTCAAAGCATCGGTGCTGGATCCGAGGAGTTGACCTAGACTCCATAGTTTTCGGAGCAGTCACATTCTGTCAGAGGGATAGCATGCTCTGACTCCACTTTCAGATCCAAAGGTTCAGGGGCTGCAGGGGTTGTCTGATGCAATAGTTTCAGCTATGGTAGGATTGCCTTTGGTGTCTCTTGGGCCCTTGGCTTTTGAGTTGGTGTAGAGGGTGTTCTCTCCCTAGCCTGGGTTTGACTCTTCCTTATTTGGATCCATGCCCCCATCCTCATTTTCATCCTGTGTCTCTGAGTTCTGTCATCCTACATCTCAGGGACAGCCATCCCAGATGAGCTTCCAAGCAGTTTCCACCACGGAACTTCCCATCTCTTCTGACACTTCCCCAAAGCATCCCACTGAGGAGGTCCTTCAGAAGAGGTTGTGCAAGAGGGAGGTACCTGGATTCCCCTCAAGAATCCCTCACAGAAGACTCTGATTTTGATGAAGGGAAAGGATCCCCTAGATCTCCACCATGAGGATGTCTCGTTTGAGGACATATTAGAGATCCTTCACCAAAAAGGTGGTTGGTCTGCCCAAAACCCTTCCCAGGAGGAATCTGTGTTCTTGGAAGCCTACTGGTCTGGACCATCTACTTCCTGGGGTACCCTTCCTTCTGACTTGAGCTGATAGACCTGGTCTCCTGCAGAGCACTGAAGGAACCGGACTCCATAGACCTAATCCCCAAGTGCCTGGACAAGGTTTTAGTGCCCTGTCAGACAGGTTACATTGGACAAAAGGGTGTTCCTGTAGATGCCGTGGTCTTTTGTGGCAGCTACTAAAAATGAATTGGATAAACAGAGCTCTTCTGTCCATCCCCCGAACAGGTAGTCTAGGGCACTGGACAGGGTTTGGAGGAGAGTGTATGTATCGAAGAACTTTGCTTTACGGTCACTGAATTATTTGGTGTATTTTATGAGGTAATAGAGGGACTTAAGGAAAACTCTAACTCTTCACAAGGGTCTGTGTCTGTAGAGTAACAGAAGCCTTTTTCCTCACGACTGGCCACCCTACAATCCATTACTAATGCATTCATGAGGTTACTCTCGCATGCAGCTGAAGGCTCCTCACAGGCTACCAGTTCAGGCATAGCCATTAGGAGACTTGTCTCGATGCAGTTGTGTGATTTTGCAGAGCCCTTTAAGGCCTTATTCATCGATCATGACTTTCATGGACCTTCTGTATTTGGCCAGCAGTTGGAGACACTCTGCCACAGTGGGAAGGATGGAAAGACCCTGTCTACCCTGGGAATCCACTTTTCTACCCAACAAAGAACCTTTTCTAGGAATCAACATGGTGGTAAGAAAGGGTGTTTCAGAAATTCACAAAGGCTTTTTCAAGAATTGCATGGAGATTTTCTCCCCAGAGGCAGAGGGGGAAATAACTGTGAGAGACCACCATTGTGACAGAGGGGTTCCACAGAATAAAGGTTCTTGAAATTCTTTCTTGGGAAGGCCTTTTCAGTTTTCCTAAAGAGTTACCAAACTCTCCCTCTCTGGAGGTAGTCAGGGGGAGCAGTTATCCTTGCACCCAAAAGCCTGGACAGCCATCACAATAGATTCTTGGTGCAAAGGATCTTATCCAGAGAATACTTCATTCCCTTTTCTCAAGTTCCTCCACAGAAGAGAAGTCGTCTCTCTGATGTTTCCCCAAACAAAGGGAACATGCATTTCTAGAAATTTAAAAAGCTGCTAGACAAAAGTTGTCTGGGAGATCCCCCCAAGACCAGAGAGGATCCGGAATTTACTCAAGGTTCTATTTATTGCCAAAGAAAATAAGGGTCATGAGACCCATTTTGGAACTCTGTTATTTGAACCAGTTTGTAAAGAATTCCAAGTTCTGGATGGTCACAGTTCAGTCCATTCTGCCTCTGCTTCAGAAGGACAAATGAATGTGCTCTCTAGGTCTTCAGGACTCGTACTATCATATAAAAATGAACAGACAAGGTTAAGTTGTCTCTCTCACCTTCATTCTTGCTGGTTGGTTCGGATCCGACTCTCGGCTCCGACTCGGCCATTTTCTAAAGCTCGAGAGCTACTTACTGGCTCGAGGCCTCCCTATATCCCACAATGCCTGGCGATAGACCTCCAGATCTCGTTTGCCGCTTCAGCTACGAGGTTGTGCTTCACTGGCTCAGATCGTATTAATCTTTTGTATTTTTAGTAGTTAAACTTTTAGAGTATATTTTTCAAATTTTTTGTTAAATCAGGGTAGTACTGTAGACTAGTCTTAGTTTTCCCAGTGTTTTCTGACCCTTAGGAAACTCGTTTTTACTTGGAGAGTTTCTCCCCTCCCCCCTCCCTATCTCCCTAAGTAGGCCGTTTAAGTTAGAGGCTATCCCCTTCCCTTTTATATTGTTTTCAGAAGGAAGTAATGTTTAGCTTTTGTAGTCTAAGATCATAGCCTTAGTTTTGCTAGTATAGTTACCTTAAATTTTTTGTGTGAAGATGAGACTAGTGTGTGTGTTTGAGTGTGTTTGCGTTTTGCTTTTGCACTAGTCTAAATTTCATCCATCGGTATTCCTTTTTTCTAAAAAATGTCAAAGGATACCAAGGTATCAAGGTTCAAGAAGTGTGACTTGTGCTGTCAGAAAATGTCTCTGACAGACTGTCACACTTCTTGTGTTTATTGTTTGGGTGCCCTACACATGCAGGACTCTTGCTTGGTATGTCATGGCTTTAGTCCGAGAGTCCTGCAGGAGCGTAGGAACAAGTTAATTCTCAGGGGGTTACTAAAACTCGAGGGGTCTCTGGCAAAGTCTCAGCCAGTGAAAACCCCTAAGCCCACCAAGCCGTCAGCTCCCGGTACAGAGCCGTCACCAAGTGGAGCATCTGCTTCAATTTTGGTTCCGACCGGAACCGAAGTATCAAAATCTCTCTCGTCTCCAACCTTGGTGTCGGGGCCGTCAGGGAGCCATAAGCGAGCCAGGTTGCCATCCCTGGAGTCGATTCGCTCGGCTCCGGGATCACCTTTGCTACAGTCTGAACGGAGCCATAGGTCCCACTCTTCTCGGTCCTCGAGGCTGTCCGATCATGACTTGGAGAGAGTGGTTAGCAGACTCCTCAAATCGCAGGCCCTGGCTAAAATGTTAACTAGCCCTCCTCATCAGGCTGTGGCTGCTCCTTTTTCTGAAGTAGCTCCTCCTCTGACTCCTCCTGTCAGTTCGGAGCCGGAGCTTGTTGGGGCTCAGATCCTGGAAACGTCGGCGCCAATGCTTCCCCTTTCGGCTCCTTCATTGGCTCCGATCTCTTCAGTGGTTCCATCCTTGGAGGGATCTGGGTGCTGAGTCTCCCACATCTGCTCCGAGGGGGCGAGTGGCATCTGACCCTTGTCCGACCCCGTTCTACCTCTCGGGGCCTCGGCGCAGGTAAGCTCGGCTCCTACATCGACCTTGGAGATGTCCCTTTCGGTGCCGGAGAGGATTCCCGTCTCCTCTGAGTGGGGGCCCTCTTCTCTGCCGGACAGGGGCACCTTCGAGGTCATGAGGAGTGTGCTGACTTCTGAGACTGCACCTCAATCAGCCCTTTCAGCTGCTCCCCCCAGGGGGTGCCTGCTTCGGTCTCTGCCCCTCCTCCAGACCCCAAGCGAGGGGATCAGATGCTCCAGGTCACCCCACTGGGTGTATCTTCCTCTTCCGTGGCCTCCCCTGAGATTTCAGAGCCCCCTCAAAAGAGGAAATGTAAGAGGAAACATGTTGACTCCCCAGAGTCTGTCACGTCAGATACTGACTTGGAGGATTCGGAAGGGTCCCCAAGATCCCCCTCTGAAGATGTCTCTTTCTCAGACATCCTTGAGATCCTTAAGCAGAGGGGGAACTGGTCTGCTCTTAACCCTTCTGAGGACGAGTCGGTATACTTGGATGCCTTTGATTCTCACCCCTCCACCTCCTGGGTGTCTCTGCCTTTCGATCCATTAATGGAAGTGGTGGCTCGGAAGGCGTGGTCAACTCTGGACACACTGGAACCAACCCCCCCCCCCCCCGCAGGCCCACTAAGTTTATTACCGCCACTCAAGATGAACAGTTTCTGACAAAGGGTGTCCCCGTTGATGCCATGGTGGTAGCAGCTGCCACTTAAAAGGAGTTGGCTGACACTTCTGTACCTGTCCATCCCCCTAATAAAGAGTCTAGGACGATGGTTAGATACGGGAAGCAGATGATGTTCATCGTGTTACCCTGCTGCAGTCATCACACTTGGGTTATCCTGTCATCAGGCGGTCCCGCAGTCAGCCAGAATTCCAAAGTCTTGGTCCGGCGTCAGTTGCTGTCGCTTCTTCCCTGACGTCAGTGTGCCAGGGGTATAAATAATGCATCCGACGCCATTTTCCCCAGTCTTTCTTGCCGCGCGGTGCCCGAAGCAGTTCGCAAGTGCTGGTCAGCCGACTCCTGAGATTTTCGAACTCTAATTTCAGACCGAAGTCTTAAATAAAGCTAAGTACCCCATTGGAGAAACTTTTCTTGCCTCAGACAGATGTCAGAGAAAGTTAACAATTATATTTCTTGTGGGAAGCAAATACCTTACAAGGATTTTCATTCTTACTGCATACCTTGCTTAGGCCCAGACCACGACATCACTAGTTGTCGTTTTTGTATTAGGTTTAATAAGCGGACTATAAAAAGACGCTTTGATTTCGCACGACACTACTTCGGTAGGAAATTTAACTACACCATGCCGTGGGAGCAACCGACTACTGGCGTGCACAAAAAACGCAAGGATAAGGACAGGCAGCCTAGACCCAAGCCAGACTCCAATGCCTCGGCTGGTACAGTCTCCGGTTCACCGGTCTTCAGTGAGGCTCCGACGCAGCCCCTGACTACCGCAGATCTGGAACCCAAGACCGCTTCGGAACTTTTGGCGGAAAGTAGCAGGCCGATGCAGCCATTTTGTACAGCTCCTACCGACTACACCGCTGAAAAGGATATCTGTGCTGCAGAAACTCCGGTTTCTGAAGGTGTCTTCAGACCGACGACGCTCGCCATTAAAACGTACCCTAAGACGAAGACTCTTATTAAACCTAAAAAGACTGCACTTCAGTCCCCTGTTCAAGGCCCCATGCCTAAGAAACAGATGCTCAAAATGGCTGAAGATTTGATTTCTTTATCGGGGGTTCCCACCCCCCCTCCTGACAAAAGGCCTAGACAAGAGGAAGATTATGCATCCTTTGAACAAGTGTCCATTTCCTCAGAGGACCAGGATTACTCTTTCTCCCCTTATGAAGATTCTGATGCTGAGGATTCCTTTCCCTCAGCTTCTCCTCCTGAAGACTACTCCTTTGGGGAAACTTTACACACTATGAGGGAACACTTTCACTGGGAAGGTCAGGACTACTCTGACTCAAATTTCTTTATTAAAGCCCTGTTGCTGATCCAGAGACCATCTCCCAGGGTCCCAAAGGGGGCTAAGGCTTCTCTGGCAAAAAAATCCTGTACCCTCTGAAAGGGACTCCAGAGCACTAGACAGGTGGGGGAAAAAGGTTTACACCTCAGCCACTCTAGCTATGAGGGCACTAAATTGCCACTTTCACATGTTAAAGTATCAGCAATTTCTTATATCTCACTTAAAACAAAGAATGAGCACACTCCCTCAACAGTCTGAATTGAAAGAAATGCAGGATCTGTTGCACGCAACTGAACAGGTGGGCAAGCATACTTTACAATGTGGGTTTGATTCTTTAGAGGCTTCCTGCAGAGCAGCTGTCACTGGGTCTGTTATACATAGGCATGCTTGGTTAAAGGAACAAACTCTGCCTGATCATGTTAAAGCAAAGCTTCTAGATGCTCCCTTACAGCAGGATGTTCTTTTTGGAGTTAAAGTAGAAGAAGTCTTAAAGAAAATGGAGGATGAGGCTAAATCCATGCAGACAGTCAAAGATTTCCTACAGGTACAGCCCCCTCGCTTCAGCAGAAATTGGCCAACAAAAAATTGGTCCTTTCCAGCTACTGACAGACCACAGAGGGGTAAATACAGATGTCCAAGAGGTAGAGGACAACCTCAAGCCCAGTACAAACCTCACCAATGGGGGCACTGCAACACAGAAGGGAGGAGAAGACAGGTCCCAAACTACCAGAAGGCAAACTCAATGACTTGCACCTCATCTGGCCCAGCAACAATCTCTTGGCAGCCTCCTTGGGAGGAAAACTCGCACTTTTCTCGGACAAACTGGCACATTGTCACAAAGGACAAATGGGTCCTAGACATAATTTCACGAGGATACAGACTCCATTTTCACACCTTGCCAATGAAAAGAGGAATGCCAAACCTGCCACAAAATCAATGGGCAGAGGCACAAAAACAAATTTCAGCTCATGGACATGAGAGCCATTCAACTGGTACCTACTCGAGAGCAAGGCCAAGGATTTTACTCAAGACTCTTTCTAGTTTCCAGAAAGGACAATGCCTGGAGACCAATTCTGGACCTTTCAATTCTAAACACCTTCTTACAAGTACCCAAATTCAAGATGCTAACACTACAGCAGCTACTTCCCATGCTGGGCAAGGAAGCATGGCTAGTTACGTTGGACTTCAAGGAGGCATACCTGCATGTCCCTATCAGACAAAATTGCAGAAGATACCTCCGTTTCATTGCAGATTCAACCCATTACCAATTCTCTGCACTGCCCTTTGGCTTTTCTACTGCGCCCAGGGTCTTCACAAAATGCCTGGCACCAGTAATTGCATACTGCAGACAAAGAGGAATTCAAATATACCCATACCTGGACGACTGCCTCATCCAAGCAGAAAGCAAGGACATCCTCTTACAACATCTGGCTTTTGTAAAACATCTTCTAAGTTGCCTGGGGTACACAGTAAATTAAAAGAAATCAAAACTAGTACACTCTCAAAATTTGACATTCCTGGGTGCCAGCTTGAATACAACGGCCCAGAAGGCTTATCTGACGCCAGACAAACAAATACAACTGACTCAATATTTCAAAACAATGGCAACAAAGACCCAACTACCTGCAAGAAAAATTCTGCAGGCCTTGGGCTTCATGGCATCTTGTATACTACTAATACCATTTGCAAAGCTGCATATGAGGAAATTACAGTGGTACCTAAAAAGCGTATGGTCTCAACACAGCCACAGCTTGGACACAATGATAGCTCTCATTCCCTGCCTACAACAGGAGTTTCTATGGTGGTCACAGGCATGTCACCTCAGCAAGGGTCAGCATTTCACCTTGCCCCCAGCCAGGCAAACTATGACAACAGATGCTTCGGACTATGCCTGGGGGGCACACATGGCAGAACAGTGCGTTCAAGGCGTATGGACTGCAGATCAAAGGAATCTGCACATCAATCAAAAAGAGATGCTAACTGTACAGAATGCTCCGACAGCCTTCAAGAATCTATTACATCCAGGACAACTTACAATAAGGACGGACAACACCACAGTAATGTGGTACATAAACAAACAAGGGGGTACACACTCCTACCCTCTATGCAGGCAAGCAATGACCTTGTAGAACACAGCTCTGGCTTACCAAGTTCAGCTACAAGCTCAATTCCTGCCAGGAAAGAAGAAAACATTGGCAGACGACTTCGGCAGAAACATCATGGATCCCCACGAGTGGAAACTGGATCCACAAGCATTTGCAATGATAACTCAAAAATGGGGCCTTCCAGACACAGACCTGTTTGCCAGCCCTCAAAACTATCAACTAATAAAATTTTGTACAAGGACACTTCACCATCAAGCTTGAAAAGTGGACGCACTCTCATTCAGCTGGAAAAACCTGACAGTATATGCCTTCCCTCCATTGCCTCTCCTCACAAGGGTGCTTCTAAAAGTCAGGAAGGAGAGACCACGACTGATACTCATAGCCCCAGACTGGCCACGCCAGCACTGGTACCCACTATTGAGGAATATGGCCCAGGGCCCATCTTGGATTTTACCACAAATTACCCATTTGCTCACACAGCAAGACAATCAGATTCTTCACAGCCAGCTCAAAACCTTAAAACTGGCTGCATGGCAAATCAGCTAAGCATCCAGCCAGCTCCTCTTTCCCAAGCAGTTATGGATGTTATTCTGGAAGCTAGGAGGCCCAGCACCAGGAAGACTTATTCGGACAAATGGAAAAGGTTTTGTGCCTGGAACCAGACTAAAGGCCAAGACACAATTCAGCCTCACATGCCTCACATACTACAGTATTTAACTGAGATGTTGCACAAAGAACTGTCTTTTTCTTCCATTAAAATCCATGCATCAGCTATTTCAGCCCACTACAACACGGATCCAACCTTATTTTCTCATCCACTTCTAAGGCAGTTCCTCAGAGGGGCAAAAAAACATTAGACCACCAGGAGGGCACCTACACCAATATGGGACCTCAACTTTGTTCTGGAAAAACTCGCGCTACCTCCCTTTCAACCAGCTTTCTCAGCAGATCTACAGTTCCTATCATGGAAGACTGCCCTGCTGCTAGCAATAACTTCAGCTAGAAGAGTCTCAGAGCTGCAGGCACTAATGGCAGTGGAACCCTTCCTCATCTTCCATCAAGACAGAGTTTCTCTACAAACTAATCCTTCATGCCTAAGGTGGTTTCCAGTGTGGCTTTAAATCAAACCATCCACTTACCAACCTTCTTCCCAAAACCACAGAACAAAGGAGAAATACTCCTGCATTCCTTGGACATTCACAGACCACTCCATTACTATTTGGATAAAACTAAGGCTTTCAGAAAATCTGACCAGCTCTTTGTATCCTTTGCTACAGCTTCACAAGGGAAGGCTATATCAAAACAAACCATTTCCAAATAGATAGGACATTGCATTCGTTTTTGCTATACCCATCATGGAAAACAGTTCCTGCTACCATTAGGCCCTACTCTACCAGGGCAACGGCTACATCTACAGCCTTCCTCAGGGGGGTTCCAAACCAAGGAGATTTTGGAAGCTGCAACTTGGAGTTCAGTACACACTTTCACCAAACACTATTACTTACCTCTTTACTCTAAGACTAGGGCTGGCTTCGACACTGCAGTTATGCAGGGCCTTCTAGCCTCCTCTAACCCTCTGTGACTCCTCCACCCATCCTTAGCTTTGGGATTCTACCCAAGTGTGATGACTGCAGCAGGGTAACTCTATGAACATAGTACAGTTTTGTACCTACCATAAATGTAGATGTTCGAGTGTACACCCTGCTGCAGTCCAGGTTACCCTCCCTCCGTCCCCTCTGATCTAACTGGCTAAATCTCTACAATACCTTCCTGATGTATTTGCTTATAGCTGGAGGGATTTTGTGTTTGTGCAAAATGTTCTTAGTTTGGTACTAATTTCTGACCACCTTTTTGGGGGAACCTGACATCTGGGGCAAGAAAATCTGAAGAAAATGGCATTGGATGCATTATTTATACCCCTGGCGCACTGACATCAGGGAAGAAGCGACAGCAACCGACGCTGGACCAAGACTTTGGAATTCCAGCTGACTGCAGGACCGCCTGACAACAGGATAACCCAAGTGTGATGACTGCAGCAGGGTGTACACTCGAACATCTACATTTATGGTAGGTACAAAACTGTACTTTTTCCTCTGCGACCTTCTCCATGCGGTAGCTGAATTATTTGTGCCACTTCACCCATCTTCAGAGGGGATCTCCTCAAGGAGCTAGGAGATACTCTGCAAGATCCATCAGCTGTGGGCGCTCAAGACCAGATAAACTCCCAGCTGGCGACTCTTAATTCTATCGTTAACTCCTCCATGTGGCTCATTTCGTATGTGGCTGATGGGGCAAGTAAAGCCGCAGGCACAGGCGTAGCTTTGAGAAGACATGCCTGGATGCAGTTATGTAACTTCACTGATCCCTTCAAGGCGTCTTTCACCAACACCTCTTTTGATGGTTCGGCTCTGTTTGGACTTCAGGTGAAAGATGCACTTACCAGGTGTGAGCAGGAAGGCAAGACTCTCTCTGCCGTGGGAGTCCATTTTTCCACTCCCTCTAGACCATGCCCTAAGGGTCAGAAGAGTGGAAAGATGTGGTTCCAGAAACCCCAGTGAGATGTGCCTGACACACGTGGCGACTTTCCCTCCAGAGGCAGAGGAGGGAACAATAGACACCACCCATGGGGTAGAGGGGGGTCCGCAGAATCAGGGCAGCAGAGAATCTTTCTCTGACAAGCCCTTCCAGCACCCCTGAAGGGCTGCCCGGCTGTCCGCCTTCGGAGGCAGTCGGGGGAAAGTTGTCTCTGTACCCAGAAGCCTGGCGTCTTGTCACTCGAGACAGATGGGTACAGTCTATCATATCCGGAGGTTACAAAATCCCATTTGTCCACACTCCCTTAAAATCAAACAACCCCATCCCAGATGTTCCACCCAGTCTAAGGGAACAAGGCAGTACAAGAAATTTCAAGACTGCTAAAAAAACGGGCCATCCAACAAGTCCCAGCAGACCAGCAAGAATCCGGAATTTACTCAAAGTTCTTTTTGGTGCCAAAAAAGACAGGGGACTGGAGACCCATTTTGGATCTCGGCAGACTGAACTAGTCTGTTCAAAGAACGAAGTTCCGGATGGTCACGCTTCAGTCCTTTCTACCCTTTTTGGGTCAGGACAATTGGATGTGCTCCATAGATCTTCAGGATGCGTACTACCACATCAAAATGGACAGGTGTTCCAGAAGGTTTCTTCGCTTCCGGCTGGGAGCCAGTCATTATCAGTTCAGAGCCCTGCCCTTTGGTCTCACCACAGCCCCCAGGGTTTTCAACAAATGCATGGCAGTGGTTACCGCTTACCTGAGATGGCAAGGATTCCAGGTGTTTCCATATCTAGACGACTGGCTCCTTACTGCTACCACCAGACATCAATTGTTGGGAGCCAGGGATTATACCATCCAAACATGCTCCAACCTATTTATCTCAATAAATTTCGAAAGGTCTGCATTGTTGCTTTGTCAGTCTTTAACCTTTATAGGCGCAAGATTAAATACGAAAGATCTGTCCGCAAGACTTCCAGTAGACAGAGTGGCAGACATTCGCCAACATGTACAGGTATTATTAGGATGCAGAAAGATTCAGGCCAGATTTGTCCTAAAAACCTTAGGTCTCATGGCGGCAGCAATTATATTAGTTCCCCTGGCTCGTTTTCACATGAGGATTCTCCAGTGGATGCTTTTCACTCAATGGTCCTTTCAACAACTTCCTTTGTCTCACAAGATAATAATCACACAGTCATGCAAAGACCACTTGGCTTGGTGGATGGTCTCTCCATCAGTACCCCAGGGCAGACAATTTGTCCTTCCTCCTACAGTTGCCACGGTGACCACGGATGCCTCCCTGGTCGGGTGGGGGGGGGGGGCATTTTCAGGGCAGGACTGTCCAGGGCACCTGGCAACCCCACGAGTACCACTTGCACATAAACGTCTTGGAGATGAGGGCGGTGCTTTTAGCGTTGCAAGCTCTTCAGAACTCTCTACCTACTGGGACCATTGCAATTCAGACAGACAATATGTCTGTAGTGTGGTACATCAACAAGCAGGGCGGAACCAAGTCATATCCCTTATGTCGAGAAGCACTCAGACTATGGCAGTGGGCGATCTCCTCTCAACGGTTTCTAACAGCAACGCACATCCCTGGGAAGTCCAACGTCATAGCGGACCGGCTAAGCAGAGCTATTCTCATGCCTCATGAGTGGTCTCTCAACTGGACAGTAGTGGACAGAATCTTCCGCAAATGGGGTCAGCCTTGCTGCGACCTTTTCGCAACTCCTCTCAACAGCAAGTGCGACAGTTTCTTGACTCTACCCGGATACTCCCCTAGAGATGCTCTAGTTCACGATTGGCCCCAGGGACTTTCTGTATGCATTCCCACCCTTTCCACTAATTCCCAAACTAATTCAGAAAGCTACGGTGCTTGGTTGCAGGATGATCCTCATTGCCCCCTACTGGCCTCGACAAATCTGGTTCCCATTCCTGCATAGTCACCTTCTAGAGCAGCCTTGGAATCTGGACCCAGTTCCGGACCTCCTGATCCATCAGTCAGGCGAGCTGCATCAGTCTTTTCAGTCTCTCAACCTCACGGCTTGGTTGCTCCACTTCCAACCCTAGCCAGGCTTCCCAGTATTTCCAATTCAGTGTGTGAGATTATCCTTTCTTTGCACAAACCTACAACCAGGAAGACTTATGCTAGTAAGTGGCAACGTTTCTCTTTCTGGGCAGAGGCTAGAAATATAGATCCCTTCACAGCCCCTGTCCATAACGTTCTGGACTTCTTAGCAGAACTTTTTCAAGCGGGCTCCTTGTTGGCCACCATTACAGTTCAATTAGCGGCAATCTCTTTCCATACGGGCCTGTCAGAAACCAGCATCATGTCCTATAAGCTTTGCAAAGCCTTTCTGAAAGGAACAGTCTTGCTCAAGCCTCCAGTGAGAGATCCCCCGCCTCCGTGGGACTTAAATTTGATCCTAGCTTCCTTGATACTGCCTCCCTTTGAACCGGCAGCTTCCTGCTCTTTGAAATTGCTTTCTTGGAAAACCCTCTTTTTGGTGGCCATTACTTCAGCAAGGAGAGTTTCTGAACTTCAAGCCCTTTGTGTTCGTCCTCCTTATCTAGTTTTCCATAAGGATAGTTTCACTCAGGACTACTTCCTTCCTAAGGTCCCCTCCGAGAACAATTTGAATCAATCCATCGATCTGCCAGTCTTTTTTCCAAATTATTCCAACAAAGCTGAACACAAGTTACACCAGTTGGACGTTCATAGGCAATTACGTTTCTATTTGCATAGGACTGAGCAAATACGGAAATCAGACCAACTCTTCCTGTCCTATGCGGAGAGTAAGCAAGGTCGACCAGTGTCTAAAGTAACCTTATCCAGGTGGTTGTACTCTATTATTATCCTTGTCTATCAGTTGAGGAATAAAGAACTCCCTGCTAAACCTAAAGGCCACTCTACTAGGGCTTTAGCTATGTCGGTAGCATTTCAATCAAGGCTACTTATGGGAGCCATTTGTGCGGCGGCCACATGGGCCACCCCTCATACCTTCATTTCACACTATAAATTGGATCTGGCCTCTAGGAGCAGAGCTGATTTTGGTTCCACTGTGCTCAAGAGTCTGTTCCGATGAGCCACCCAGGACTAAGGTGCTAGGGACGCTGTCCCAACCAGCAAGAATGAAGGCGAGAGAGACAACTGAACATTAAGAAGTTATGTACCTACCATAACGTTCCATGTTAGTTGTCTTCTTCCCGCCTTCTTTCTTGCGTCCCACCCTCCATCCCCCTAGCCTAGATGGACAGAGAAAAGTCCTCCTATGAGTCTTGTCACTGGCTGAGTCTTTACCGTTTTGTTTGTGTCCTCTACCTTTTTCTTCAGCCCTCTAGCTGAAGTCTTGTCTATGGGACAGTTGTCCTCTTGTATTATTATGGTGTTAGGTCCTCCAAATGAGATCTGGGGGTCTAGTGCCAGGCATTGTGTGATATAGGGAGGCCTCGAGCCAGTAAGTAGCTCTTGAGCTTTAGAAAATGGCCGAGTCGGAGCAGAGAGTCGGCTCCGAACCAACCAGCAAGAAAGAAGGTGAGAAGAAGACAACTAACATGGAACATTATGGTAGGTGCATAACTTCTTATTCTCCAAGATATCCAAGCTTCTGGCTGGGAGCTAGTCCTTACCAGTTCAGAGCCCTGCCCTTTGGTCTCACCACAGCCTCCAGGGTGTTCACCAAATGCATGGCAGTGGTAGCAGCTCATGTAAGACTGTGTTTTCAGTGATGTTCTTAGTGTTTCACTGTTGCAGTCATTACATTTGGGTAATCTGCTGGCAGGTTGCCCTCAGTCGGCCTGATTAACAAAGTCTTGGTTCCTGCGTCGGTTGCTGTCCCTTCTTCTGTGTCAGGTTGTCAGTGGTATAAAACATGCAGCCGATGCCGTTACATCAGTCTTTCTTGCCGCGCAGTGCCCGAAGCAGAAGCAGTTCGCAAGTGCCGGTAGGCCGACTCCTGAAATTTTCATTTTCGAGTTTCAGAACCGAAGTCTTCAACTAAAAGCTAAGTACCCCGTTGGGGAAACTTTTTCTTGATCCTTACCAATGTCAGTAAAAGTCAATAATTGCATTACTTGTGGGAAGCAAATACCTCATAAGGATATTCATTTGTACTGTAATCCTTGACTAGGCCCTGACCACAAAGTGCCTTGCTGTCGGTTTTGTGCTAAATTTAATTAATGCAGGATTAAACGTCTGTATATTTTTGCATCCTCAAGATTTAACTATCCAGAAATGTCATCTGTTAGCAATCAGACTACCAGAATATCTAAAAAAACGCAAAGAAAAAGACGGAGACAGACCTTCGGGGTCCAAAACCAACGACGACGCTTCTCCTAAGCCAGTCGCCAGTTCGCCAGTACTCAGTGAGGCGCTTTCGCAGCCCCTGATACCCACTACTTTTGATTTGCAGGCCTCTACTGAGACCCATTCGGAGTCCGGTATGCCGCGAGATGCTTTAAGTATTGAACCCGTGGATGTCTCTACCTTGGATGGGTCCGGAGCCGCTGTGCAGGCACTGGCTTCTGAGGGTGTTTTCAGGCCTAAAGATTTGTATATTAAACCAATGCCATCTTCAAAACTAAGGCCAAAATCTACTATGTCTAAAAAACAGATGCTTGGGCCACGTGTACAGGCCCCAATGCCTAAAAAACAAATGATCAAAATGGCTGAAGATTTAATTACCTTGATCAGGGGTTCCCATCCCCCTCCTGCTAAGAGGCCTAGGCAAGGCACTGACTATCAGATCAGGTTTCTATTTCTTCTGATTCTTCTTCTGAACAGGATTTATCTATACCTACTTATGAGGATTCTGATGCAGAAGATTCCATTCCTTCTGCTTCTCCCCCTGAGGATTTCTCTTTTGGAGAAACTTTGCATACCTTAAGGGAACACTTCCACTGGGAAAGTCAGGATTTCTCTGAATCTAAAAAGAGACTTAGGGATTTTCTTCTTCTTCCTCAGCATAGGCCTTTGGCTATACCTCCTGTTCTAGACATTGTTGATTATGTTTTTTCAGAATCCGGTATGACTCCTGATTCTCTGCCTCCGTCTCCTAGTAAGCCAGACAGATACTACAGGGTTCCTGACTCCCACAAATTTCTTTTCAAAAACCCTACTGCTGATCCTGAAATCATTTCTCAGGGTCCCAAGGGCGTTTAGGCCTCTACTGCTAAAAATCCTACCCCTTCTGACAGAGATTCCAGGGTGCTGGATAGATGGGTTAAGAAGGTTTACACATCTGCAACCTTGACAATCAGGGCTTTAAACTGTCAATTTCATGGGCATAAAAATATCAACAGCATGTCATGGGTCTCCTTAAACAGAAAATGGTGTTGATCTCTGACTGTGTGGAAATAAAGAGTTGCAGGATTTATTACTTTCAGCTGAACAAGTTGGAAAACATACTTTGCAATGTGGTTTTGGTTCTTTGGAGGCCTCTTGTGGGGCTGCTGTAATTGGATCTGTGATAAGAAGGCATGCTTGGCTCAAAGAGCAAAATCTGCCTGACCGTGTTAAAGCAAAATTGTTGGATGATCCTTTACAACAGGACTGTCTCTTTGGTAATAAGGCTGAAGAAGTTTTAAAAAAGATGGAAGATAAAGCTAAATCTATGCAAACTGTGAAAGATTTCTTACAAGTGCAGCCACCCAGATTTAGTAGACACTGGCCTACTAAGAACTGGTCCTTTCCAGTTCCCTCAAGAGCCGCTCAAGTCAAATCCAGACATTCCAAAGGCTCCAGGTTTCAGTCGCAAGGAACTTTTAGAACAAAACAATGGGGTGCGTCCACTTCCAAACCTGGAAGCAACAAGGCACCTCCCTATGGTAAACCGTCTCAATGATTTTCCTCTACAATCACCAAGCACTTACCTTTTGGCCACCCCTTTGGGGGGGGAAACTGGCAGTTCATGCACGAAACTGGCAACTGATTACCCAGGACAAATGGGTTTTAAATATAGTATCCCAGGGATACAGATTTCATTTCCACACTTTGCCAATCCAAACGGATGGCCAGATTTGCCTCCAAATCAGTGGGCAGAGGCCCAGAAACAAATTCAGTCCCTCATGAGTATGGGGGCTATTCAACCAGTACCATAAGAGGAAAAGGGACAAGGTTTCTATTCGACTTTTCCTGGTACCCCGAAAAGACAAATCATGGTGTCCAGTTCTGGACTTATCCATTCTAAATACATTTCTGGACATTCCAAAATTCAAGATGCTGACTCTTCAACAGTTATTACCTATGCTAGGCAAAGATGCCTGGTTGATAACTCTAGACTTAAGAGGCTTACCTGCATATCCCAATCGGGGAATCTTGCAGAAGATAAGATGCAACAGACCACGGATACCAAAGTACAGAAAAGATTTATTACTCTGATGTCGCGGCTGAAAAAAGCCTTCAAGGAGTAAAAAAAACATTACAAACAAGTGTGCTTAAATACTAGTAATTATAAAACAATTAAACAATTCAGATTAATAATCTCCAATTTAGCTCTTCATTTAAACCATAAGGATGCAAAGTGTTAAACTTCAAAAAATATAATGTTTCTTTAAACAGAGGCGTGTTTTTAAAATTATTCATATCATATACTGAAACATTTATTTCTTCCAAAATAGTACCTTGCAAACCTATATTATTACTATTATGGAACTGTTTAAAATGAGTTGCAACAGAGCTTTCCATTTTCTGATTGTGGATATCTCTTGCATGCTCCAGCAATCTTACTTATATAGTTGTCACCCTTCTCATACTATTACTTCTCTCCCATTTGGGGAAATGCTTAGGATCTCCAAATTATGCAATAATCTTGGAGACTTTAGATGTGAACTTTAAACAACTGTTAGAATGTTCAGCAATAGAGGCTATAGTTATAGTTTATTAGAAAAAAGCTGGAATAAATTATGTAATGTCGTAAATATGAGACACCATAATCAGGACAGACAACCTTGTTCACTATTTAAATCTGGTAAAAGTAGTGACAAGGATACAATTTATTTTGTTACTACTTATGGGTGTTTCAGTGACATAATAATAGAGCAAGTTAAATATCATTGGAAATATTTATGCTCATTAAAAAATGTTTCTGCCTGGTTAAAAGCCAATCTTGGCGTTTCATATAGAAGAGGAAGGAGTATTTATAATTTTTTAGTTAAGGGCAATTTGCGCCTGCCATCTGTAAATATATCTGTTGGTTTGTGTTGTACAGGTACTGTTTGTTGCAAAAAATGTAAAGCTTGCAAATATATTGTTTCTAGTTTTTCTAGTATTAATAATATTTTATTTCAGACTTGGAATAAATTTTCTTGTGAAACTGAGGGAGTGATATATGCACTTAGATGCCCTTGCAACTTATATTATATTGGGGAAACAAAGCGGGCTTTTAAAGTAAGATTGTTGGAGCATGCAAGAGATATCCACAATCAGAAAATGGAAAGCTCTGTTGCAACTCATTTTAAACAGTTCCATAATAGTAATAATATAGGTTTACAAGGTACTATTTTGGAAGAAATAAATGTTACAATATATGATATGAATAATTTTAAAAACATGCTTTTGTTTAAAGAAGTATTATATATTTTGAAGTTTAATACTTTGCATCCTTATGGTTTAAATGAAGAGCTAAATTGGAGATGATTAATCTGAATTGCTTTATTGTTTAATTGTTTTATAATTACTAGTATTTAAGCACACTTGTTTGTAATGTTTTTTACTCCTTGAAGGCTTTTTTCAGCCGAGATGTCAGAGTAATAAATCTTTTTTGTACTTTGGTATCCGTGGTCTGTTGTATCTTACCTTTTGCCTTGGTTTTGTGGTTAAATAATCTTGCAGAAGATACCTTCACTTCAAAGCAGGCTACTTGCATTACCAGTTCTCTGCACTGCCCTTTGGCTTATCTACTGCGCCCAGGGTCTTCACAAAGTGCCTGGCACCAGTAATTGCATTTTGCAGGCAAAGAAATGTTCAGATATATCCATACCTGGACGATTGTCTAATTCAGGCAGAAAACAAGGACACTCTTCTAAAGCATCTGGCGTTTGTAAAAAGGGTTCTAACCTGTCTAGGGTACACCATAAACGGAAAAAAATCACAACTGGTACCCTCTCAAAAAATTACATTCCTTTGTGCAAGCTTGAATACAACTGCCCAGATGACTTACCTTACACCAGAAAAGCAAATTCAATTGATGACTTACTTCAAACAGGTGGCCACAAAAACCCAGCTATCTGCAAGACAAATTATGCAGACCTTGGGCTTTATGGCCTCCTGCATTCTTCTAATTCCATATGCAAGACTGCATGTGAGGAAACTTCAGTGCTACCTAAAAACTTTATGGAGTCAACATTGTCAAAGCCTGGAAACAATGATTCCTATTATACCTTGCCTGCAACTAGAGTTCCTATGGTGGGCAGAGGCCTGCCACCAAAAAAAGGGACTGCCATTCACTCCACCCCTTGCCGCCCAAACCCTAACTACGGACGCATCAGGCTATGCTTGGGGGGGGGGGGGGCTCATCTGGCAGGAAAATGCTTTCAGGGCAAATGGAGCCCAAATCAAATGCACCTTCATATCAATCAGAAAGAGGTGCTAGCTGTACAGAATGCTCTGACAGCCTTCAAGGACTAACTTCATCCAGGACAACTACTGATAAAGACGACACCACCACAGTCATGTGGTACATAAACAAGCAGGGGGGGGGGTACACATTCCTACTCCCTTTGCAGACTAGCCATGGCATTGTGGGACACTGCTTTGACTTATCAAATATATCTACAAGCTCAATTTTTGCCAGGAAAGCTAAATACTCTGGCAGACGAACTAAGCGGAAATCTTATGGACCCACACAAATGGAAACTGGAACCACAAGATCTGGAGTAGGGACTTCATTTGTCAGCAGCCTGTGGGTCTTGGATCCAATATCGGATCCGAGCCGGCAACTATTTATACAGCTATGGAACTGAGCTCCTAGCTCCTTCCCTCACCCATAATCCCCTGCCAACCCCAAATGACCTCAGATCTAGTTTGCCGCTCTTGAGTGTGTCAGCTGGATTTTGAGCTCCTGGCGATTTTGTTTGAGATAAGTGCCTTTTTTTGTCTCATCAGCCTACTTTTCAGAAATTTAATCGGTGTGTGTGTGTGTTAGGCTTCCCGTTAATCAGTTAATTTTTAAATTTTTAGTGTCTACCCTCCCCTCTCTGGTCATTAGAGTGTGTTTGTGTGTGCTTGCGTTTGGGGCCTAGTGTGTTTGTGTAGCTTTTATTTAGTTTTGGGTATGTCAGAGGCCCCAAAACCTATTTTTTTTAAATGCACCAAGTGTGACCATAAGCTCTCTCCGGCAGATGGCCACACTCAGTGTTTTCGGTGCCTTGGGGTTGAACACCTGTCCTCGTGATGTACCATTTGTGCAGCGATCAACCCCAGGGCACTGAAGGAGCGGAGGTCGAAGCTGGTCCTGGCGGGACTTTTGCCCCCGGATTCTGCTTCGACCTCCGCTACTCCCGTGGCACCTCCTCAGCCTGTGGTGGTGGCCACTCCTGCCCCCTTCCCCCGGCCGGGATTCAAACTCCCACTAAGGCGCCGGAGGACAGGGAGGCCAGGAGGGAGAAACGGAGGGAGAAGCACCACAAGCGGCGGGCCGAGGCCTCCGCTTCATCCCCCCCCCAGCTAAGCGGGCTTCTCCCTCCACGGCTTCCAGGTCTCCTCCTCCTCGGCTCCGATCACCTTGCTTCTCCCCGGGACCCGAGGAGGAGAAGACCCGATCTCCATCAAGGTCATCGAGGCGGCATTCCAGGCCTGCCTCGGTGGCCTCGTCGAGATCCACCTACAGCCTGTCTGATGCAGACTTGGACCGGATGATAAGGTTCATCCAGGCCCAGCTGCAGATGGGAGTGCTCCTGCCTCCCCCCCTTCGGGGGGGAGCTCGACACCTCCTTCTCCGACCCGCTTCCCGGGTTCGGAGCGCTTGGAGCCGGCAGCGTTGGAGCTGGGGGTGGGTCAGTGCCAACAGTACTGGGTACTTCAGATCTGACCCTGCCCTCGAGTCTGTCAGATCCAACCTCTCGGAGCCGTGGCCCGAGCGTCGGATCCGAGGGATTCAGTGTGCCTTTGTCTTCGTCCAGGTCGGAGCACACTGGTCCCTCGGATCAGACTGTCTCTGCGCCGGTTCCGATCCCTTCATCGGATCCGGGTGGGAGTAGACTCTCTGAGCCCAGGGAGAGCGACTCCCCCTCGGCCTTTGATGCAGTGGAGAGGGCCCTGTTGAGAGCATCCAGACCTCCGGCCCTTGTCTCGGCTCCACCCTGCACTCCCTCTCTGCTGGGTCAGGCTTCCATCACCCAGCCACAGGGACAGCCTGCTTCTATGTCCCAGGTTGTTCCTTTGGAACAGGACATTGCTGGTGAGACCTCCTTGGACAGGCCCCCTCCCCCCGAGGAAGTGCCTCGCAAGCATAAGTGTAAGAGGAGGCACGTGGACTCCCCAGAGTCCTTAACAGAGGACACGGACTTGGATGAAGGGGAAGGCTCCCCAAGGTCACCCCCTGAGGATGTCTCCTTTGGAGACATCATGGAAATGCTCAGGATCGGGGGGGGGGGTTGGTCTGCCCCCACGGCTTCCTCCGACGAGTCCGTGTTTCTGGAGGCATTCGAAGCAGGCCCGTCTACCTCTTGGGTGTCCCCTCCGGCCGACCCCTGGTGGACCTGGTTACCACCAGGGCGTGGAAGGAGCCGGACACTGTGGAGCCAGTCCCTAAACACCCGGATAGGATTTTGAGCCCCCCCCCCCCGCAGACCGGTCCCACTGGAGCAAGGGTCCCCCCGTAGATGCCATGTTGATGGCGGCAGCCACTAAGAGGGAACTAACTCAGGAGAGCCCCTCGGTCCATCCACCGAGCAAGGAGTCCCACTCGATGGATCGCCTTGGGAAGCGGGTATTTAGTTCAGCGACCTTCTCAGTACCGTCCCTGAACTACATGGCACATGTCATCAGGATGCAGCGGGATCTTATTAAAGAATACGCTGCCCCCCCCCCCCCCCGGAGTCCATGTTGGCGGAGGACAAGCAGTTGTACTCCACTCGTATGGCCACTCTTAGATCTATTTCCAATACCTCTATGCGGCTGTTGTCTCACGCCACTGAGGTAGCCGCTAGAGCTAGCGGAGGGACCTAGTTATGAGACGCCAGGCCTGGCTCTGACATTGTGACTTCGCGGAGCCCTTTAAGGCGTCCTTTGCGAATGCCCCCTTTGATGGTTCTGCCTTGTTTGGCAAGACCGTTCACGAGACATTTGTCCAGAGCGAGAAGGATGGGAAGACGTTGTCTGCCGTCGGAGTCCGCTTCTCTGCTCCCCAGAGGGCCTTCTCCAAGAACCAAAAGGGACAGAAGAAGATGTGGTTCCGGTAATCGCAACATTCCCAACCTGCTCCGGACAACCAGTCCTTCCGTGGCAGAGGAGGACAGGGAGGATGCCGCCCTAGAGGCAGAGGGGCCCCGAGAAATTTTGGGTCCAGAGAATCCTTCTCTGATCGGCCCACGCAACAGCCCTGAAGAGTTGCCTGACTGCTCCACTCTGGAGGCAGTCGGGGGGCACTTCTTGAGGCATCTGGCGGCATGGGAGTCCATCATGTCAGACCGTTGGGTGCTTCGGATTATATCCAGAGGTTACAAAATCCCTATGCAACATGTCCTCAGACTCAGGAACCTCCCCGATGTACCACCCGGTCAGAGTGAGGCTGCAGCCGCAGAAATCCAGCAGCTGCTAGAAAAAAAGAGCCATCCAACCCATCCCCCCAGACCAGCTCGGATTAGGCTTTTACTCCAGGTTCTTTCTGGTGCCAAAAAAGACGGGGGACTTGAGACCAATTCTAGACCTTTCCCTCTTGAACCTGTCGGTAACCAAGGAGAAATTCCAAATGGTCACTCTTCAATCCATTCTCCCCCTCTTGCGGGAGAACGACTGGATGTGCTCAATAGACCTCAAGGATGCGTACTACCACATCTTAATGGACAGACAGTCCAGGAGGTTTCTCCACTTCCGGCTGGGAGCCAGCCACCATCAGTTCAGGGTCCTTCCCTTTGGCCTCACCACAGCCCCCAGGGTGTTCACCAAAGTTTTAGCAGTGATAGCGGCCCACCTGAGACGCCAGGGAATGCAGGTCTTCCCGTACTTGGACGACTGGCTCCTGACCGCCCCAACAAGGCATCTACTCTGCTCAGCCAGAGACTTTTTTTCTCCAACTAGCCCCCCAGTTAGGCATCACGATCAATACGGACAAAACCTCCCTTGCTCCGACACAAGTGATAGAGTTCATAGGGGCCAGATTGGATACGAGAAGTCTGCGAGCCTACCTCACTTCGGAATGACTACAGAATCTGAGACTTCATGTGCGGGCCATCCTCCAGTCAGAAGCGCCACTGGTGGAATTGGTCCCGAGGGCACTGGGCTCCATGGCAGCGGCAATAACGCTTCTTCCATGCACTCATCTAAACATGAGGGTACTACAGTGGACCCTCCAAGTACAATGGTTCTTTCAGCTTCTTCCTCTCAATCACCCTATCTCTATCAGCAAGGCTTGCAGGAGGGCCCTGTTATGGTGGCTTCGGTCCCCAGACCTCCATACAGGCCGACCCTTCTGCTATCCACCTCCTTTCATCACGGTGACCACGGACACTTCTCGCCTCGGGTGGGGGGGGCATTGCTCAGGCAGAACAATCCAAGGCACGTGGAACGACAGAGACCTCCCTGCATATCAATGTTCTGGAGATGAGAGTGGTGCTGTTAGCGTTGCAAGCACTTCACAACCTTCTTCTCGTAGGAACTGTTGCGATACAGACAGACAACATGTCAGTTGTCTGGTACATCAACAAACAGGGGGGAACCAGGTCTTATCCTCTCTGCCGAAAGGCCATGAGGCTGTGGGAATGGGCGATCTCCACCAACCGCTTTCGGATCGCAACGCACATTCTGGGACGGTCCAACATTCTGGCGGACAAACTCAGCCGCACTATTCTTTCCTCTTACGAGTGGTCCCTCAACTCCCGAGTAGCGAAGCGGATGTTTGCAAAATGGGGGCAACCCTGCTGCGATCTCTGCCTCTTCCTCAAATACAAAATGCGACAGCTTCTTCGCTCTGATTCCCCCACCAGGGAAGCCCCGAGAGACGCTCTAGTGCATGCTTGGCCACCCGGTCTACTTTATACCTATCCTCCTCTACCCCTGATGCTAAAGCACTTACAGAAAGCCTCTTGGTTGGGGAGCAGAATAATCCTCATTGCCCCATTCTGGCCTCGGCAAACTTGGTTTCCTTACCTGTGGTCTCACTTGGTGAATCCTCCCTGGATTCTGGATCCCAGCCCGGATCTAATATCCCATCCATCAGGCTTACTGACCCCGAATCTGGACAACCTGAGGCTGACAGCTTGGCTGCTCCAGTTCCACTCTTAATCAGGACTCCTGGCATCTCTTCACTAGTCAAAGCCATCTTGGTGGCAGCGCATAAACCTTCCACCAGGAAAGTTTACCACAGTAAATGGAGGCGCTTCTCCGTCTGGGTGGAACATCATAATTTGGACCCCTTCACTGCTCCGTTAACGTCCGTGTTGGACTTCCTCACCGGACTTTTTCAGCAAGGGGCTAGTTGTTCGACAGTCAAGGTACATTTGGCAGCTATCTCCCATTACCATGTAGGACATGAGACAGGTCCTTTGATGTCAGCTAAACTATGTAAAACCTTCCTCAAGGGTACTTTTCTTCTCAGGCCCCCTATAAAAGAAGCCATACCCCCTTGGGATCTATCACTAGTTCTTCAAGCCTTGACTGCTTCTCCCTTTGAACCAGCTGCCTCGGCCGATCTTAAATACCTGTCTTGGAAAACAGCATTCCTGGTAGCCATCACTTCAGCGAAAAGAGTTTCGGAACTTCAAGCTCTTTCCGTAAAATTCCCTTACTTGGTTTTTCATCAGGATAGAGTGTACCTCCGGACCAATCCCTCCCTCCTTCCTACCCAAGGTGGCCTCAGAAACCAATATCAATCAGTCCATTAACCTACCAGTTTTCTTCCCTAATTATCAAAATAAAGGAGAGTACAAGCTGCATTCTTTAGATGTGCACAGGCAGCTGCGTTTCTATATTCATAGGACTGCTGGTCACAGACAATCCGATCAGCTGTTCATTTCCTTTGCCAAATTCAGTTTGGGTAAAGCCGTTTCGAAGGTCACCTTATCAAGCTGGATTTCCCAATGTATTCTTCTAGCTTATGAAGCTTCTGGGAGGCCTGCACCTCAAGGAGTCCGTGCACATTCCACTCACTCCATATCTACTTCTGCTGCCTTTAGATCTAGAGTTCCCTTGGATGATATTTGCTCGGCAGCCACTTGGGCCTCATCTCATACCTTTATCAACCACTGCAAACTGGACGTCATTTCCAGAGGGAGAGCATCCTTTGGCTCCGCAGAGCTCCGGAACATCCTTCCATGATGGCCGCCCAAGATTCAGGTAGCTGGGGACTCTGTCCCACAGGTTGCTGACAAATGAAGTCCCTACTCCAGATTAAGAAGTTATGTACTCACCATAACGTTCCATCTGAGTAGGTGGCTTCATTTATCTGCAACCACCCCCCCCCCCTCTGTCCCCCTGGCCTTCAGAAGAATTAGATGTTAAGTTGTCTATCTCGCCTTCATTCTTGCTGGATGGGTTCGGAGCCGACCTCGGCTCCGACTCGGCCACTCTAAAAGCTCGAGAGTTGGTTCCACCGGCTCGAGGCTCCCCTTATATCCCACAATGCTAGGCGTGAGTTACCTCAGATCTCGTTTGCCGCTACAGCGATCGAGGTGTTGGTTTTCTACCGGCTTCTTGGTAAGTGACTTTCAAGTAAAGTTAGTGTACTTAAACCCCTTTAGTTTTAATTCTAATACTTGTTTCCCTTAGTTTAGTGGAATTTTCTCCATTTTCTCTTAAAATCCCGTTTTTTTCTCAAGAACTTATAAGTTCTTCCCTTGGGCCTTCAGGCCGTCTTCCCATTCCCTAGTGAGTGTGTGTGCTGTGTCTCTTAATTTAAAACCTTGTTAGTAGTTTTATTTTTTTGAGTTTAAAATAAGGTAGGGTGTAATCAGGGTGTTTGACTGTGTGTGTGTGTGTGTGTGTGATTACACTTTATAAAATGTCTAAGGACACAAAGGTCTCAGGCTTCAAGAAGTGTGATGCGTGCTGTCAGAAAATGTCTCTGACAGACGGTCACACTTCTTGTGTCTACTGCCTGGGACCTTTGCACCTGCAGGACTCCTGTGCTGTTTGCCATGGCTTCAGTCCCAGGGTCCTGCAGGAAAGAAAAAACAAATTGATTCTAAGAGGTTTACTCAAACCTGAGGACTCCCTTACTGTCTCTTCGGGGAAGCCCTCCAAGGTTGCTAGGTCCTCGGCTCCAGCTACTGAGCCGAGACCTAAGGCTACTAAACCTCCGTCTTCATCGGCTCCGGCTGGAGCCGATGAGTCTCAATCCACAGTTTCTGTGGTTCCCTCGGCTCTGGCTGGAGCCGAGGTATTAGAAATTCCCTTGTCGGCTCCGACCGGACCTTGAGCCGACATCTAGGAAGAGATCTAGGTCACCATCCCTTGGCTCCGTTCATTCGGCTCCAGCATCTCCTCTGCTGTCTGAGCGAGCCATAAATCTCACTCCTCTAGGTCATCGAGGCTGTCGGACCATGACCTTCAGAGGGTAGTGAGTCGACTTCTTAAGTCCGAGGCACTGGCCCAAATGCTTCAGAGCCCGACTCATCAGTCGATGCCTGCCCTGTCCATCAATATGTTCCTCCTGTTCCGACTCCGTTGAGCTCGGGCAGGCGTTGAACCGAGACTGTGGTAGCGTCGGAGCCGATACAGATGTCTTCGGCTCCGTCGTCGGCTCCGATTTCTTCTTTCGAAGAATCTCGGCGCCGGACTTCCCTCGTCGGCTCGAGGGTGAGTGGCATCGGACCCTTGTCCGACCCGCTCTTCCTCTCGGAGCCGGCTGGTGAGTTCGGCTCCGACATCAGCCTCGGAGCCATCACTGTCGGTGCCGAGGGAGGTTCTCAGCTTCTCGGAGCGGGGACCTCTGGCTCTGCCTGACAGGGGTGCGTTCGAGGTCATGCTGAGTGTGTTGGAACCTGGTTCTACTCCACAGTCGGCTCCGTCCGCCCCTCCCTCTACGGTGCCTCAGGTCAAGTCGACTCACTCCCTCATCCCGGACCGCAGAGAGCCAGCTCCTCAGGAACCCCTGTGGGATCTCATCCTCTTCGAGGCCTCTCCTGATTTGGCAGAAGAGCCCCCTCGGAAGAGAAAGTGTAAGAGGAAACACATTGACTCACCTGAGTCCGTCACCTCTGACACAGATTTAGATGATTCCGAGGGTTCCCCCCGTTCCCCTTCTGAAGATGTCTCTTTTGCAGACATTCTAGAAATCCTCAAACAGAGGGGAAATTGGCCAGCCCTCAACCCTTCGGAGGATGAATCTGTGTACCTTGAGGCGTTTGGCTCTTGTCCTTCCACCTCCTGGGTGTCTCCCCCCTTTGACCCCCTCATGCAGGTGGTAGCTAAAAAGGCATGGACGGCTCCTGATTCAGTGGACCCCACTCCCAGGAGACCCTCAAAATTCATACGCACCAGCAGACAAACAGTTCTTGACAAAAGGAGTATCTGTGGATGCTATGGTGGTTGCTGCTGCCACTAAGAAGGAACTAGCTGATCCTTCAGTACCTGTCCATCCACCTAACAAGGAATCTAGGTCCATGGACAGGTGCGGAAGCGGATGTTCTCGTCAGCGACATTTGCTATCGTTCGCTGAACTACCTATGCCATTTTACTCGTCTTCAAAGGGACTTGATCAAAGCGAGTGACATGTTGAAGGATCCTACAGCTGCGGGTTTTCAAGATAAGATGAACACTCAGCTGGCTACCCTGAACTCCATAGCTAACTCCTCCATGCGCCTCCTTTCTTATGTGGCTGATGGAGCGAGCAGGGCCGCAGGGACAGGTGTGGCCTTACGTAGGCATGCCTGGATGCGGCTATGCAATTTTGCGGACCCCTTTAAAACGTCTTTCACTAATTCCCCATTCGATGGATCATCTCTCTTTGGTCCTCAAGTGAAAGAAACCTTGACAAGGTGCGAGACTGATGGCAAGACTCTTTCTGCCGTTGGAGTCCGTTTTTCTACTCCTTCTAGGCCTTACCCCAAAGGCCAGAAAAGTGGGAAAATGTGGTTCCGTAAACAATCTCAAGGGACTTCGCCTGACGCACAAAGTCGGTTCCCCGCCAGAGGCAGAGGCGGGAATAACAATGGTAGACGTCGGCAGGGGGGGTTCGCAGAACCAGGGCAATCGAGAAGCCTTCTCTGATAAGCCCTTTCAGCATCCCTGAGGTGTTGCCCGACTGCCCACCTTCGGAGGCAGTCGGGGGAAGATTGTCACTGTACCCAGAAGCCTGGCTATCCCTGACTCAAGACAAATGGGTACAGTCCATCATTTCCGAAGGCTATTCCATTCCCTTTCTTCGCATTCCAAACCAATCAAAAATCCCTTCCAGATGTTCCACCGCTCAAAGGGATCTAGCGGTTTTGGAAATTTCAAAGCTGCTTGCGAAAGAGCAATTCAGCCAGTTCCAGCAGACCAGCAAGGATCCGGAATCTACTCAAGGTTCTTTTAGTTCCAAAGAAAACAGGGGACTGGAGACCAATTTTGGATCTCAGTATCTTGAACAGATCAGTCAAGAAAACAAGATTTCGGATGGTCACGCTGCAGTCCATCCTTCCCCTATTGGGAAAAGGAAACTGGATGTGCTCTATAGACCTTCAGGATGCGTACTATCACATAAAATGAACAGACGCTCCAGAAGATTCCTCCGCTTCAGGCTGGGAACCAGTCATTTTCAATTCAGGGCCCTGCCCTTTGGTCTCACCACTGCCCCCGGTGTTTACCAAATGCATGGCAGTGGTAGCTTCTCACCTGAGACGACAAGGATTCCAGGTGTTTCCTTATTTGGACGACTGGCTCCTCACAGCTCCCACCAAGCATCTCCTTCTGATGGCCAGGGATTACACTTTTCGCATTTGTCAAAAGTTAGGCATTTCAATAAATTGCGAAAAGTCTGTTTTGTCGCCTTGTCGTACTATTATCTTCATAGGCGCAAATCTAGACACAGTAGACATGTCTGTAGACTAACAGATCAGAGAATAACAGACATACACAAACTGGTCTCACTCCTTTTCAACAACAACAGAATCAAAGCCAGGTTAGTTCTGAAAGTGTTGGGAATTATGGCGGGCATACCTCTGCTTCCATTAGCCAGATACCACATGAGAATCCTTCAATGGATGCTCTTTACACAATGGTCATACCAGCAACTTCCAATGTCCCACACCATTATGATCACGCAGGCGTGCAGAAATCATCTCATGTGGTGGATGTCTTCCCTCAGCTCTTATTGGGAAGACCCTTTGTTCCTCCCTCCGGTTGCTACTCTGACAACGGACGCCTCCCTGATCGGGTGGGGGGGGCATTATCAGGGCAGGACGGTCCAGGGCACATGGCAACCAGACGAATGCCACTTGCACATAAATGTTCTGGAGATGAGAGCAGTGCTTTTAGCGTTGCAAGCCCTTCAAGACTCTCTTCCCTTGGGAACGATTGCAATCCAGACAGACAATATGTCTGTAGTGTGGTACATCACCAAACAAGGCGGAACCAGGTCCTACCCCCTGTGTCGAGAAGCTCTCAGATTGTGGCAATGGGCGATTTCTTCTCAGCAGTTTCTGATAGCAACGCACATCCCCGGGAAGTCCAATCAAATCACGGACAAGTTGAGCAGAGCTATCCTCATGCCTCACGAGTGGTCTCTGAAAGACTCTGTTGTGAGAGAAATTTTTCTCAAGTGGGGTCAGCCTTGCTGCGATCTTTTTGCTACTCCCCAAAACAGCAAGTGCAGAGATTATTTCACTCTATTCCCTTTACCAGGCCAACCCAGCAGAGACGCTCTAGTCCAAGTTTGGCCCCGGGGACTTCTGTATGCATTTCCTCCCTTCCCACTAATCTCTCAAGTGATACAGAAAGCTATCGCTCAGAAGGCCTCGTTGATCCTCATTGCTCCTTACTGGCCTCGACAGGTGTGGTTCCCCTTTCTACATCAATTTCTATTGGAGCGACCTTGGCATCTGGACCTAGTTCCAGATCTTTTGACCCATCAATCGGGTCAGTTTCATCGCTCCCTCCCCTCTCTGAACCTCACTGCTTGGTTCCTCCAGTTCCAACCTTAGCCAGGCTTCCTCAATTATCTCACTCTGTTCGAGATATTTTGATAGCTTCCCATAAATCTTCCACTTGGAAGATTTATTTGAGTAAGTGGAAACGCTTCACATATTGGGCTCAAGGAAGGGACATAGATCCTTTCACTGCTTCCATCCAAATAGTCCTTGATTTTCTAGCTGAACTCTTCCATGCAGGTTCATCTCCTTCTACTCTTAAAGTTCAATTGGCAGCTATTTCTAACTTTCATGTGGGTATTTCTGAGTCTGCCTTAATGTCCCACAAGCTTTGCAAAGCCTTTTTGAAAGGAGTTTTTCTTCTCAGACCTCCTATAAGAAATCCTCCTTCTCCTTGGGACCTAAATTTAGTTCTTACTTCTTTGATTCTTCCCCCTTTCGAACCTGCAGCCTCCTGTTCGTTAAAATTGCTATCATGGAAGACTCTCTTTCTGGTAGCTATTACTTCAGCTAGAAGAGTTTCAGAACTTCATGCACTCAGCTGTCGACCTCCTTATCTATTGTTCCATAAGGACAGGGTATCCTTACGAACCAACCCGTCCTTTTTGCCTAAGGTAGTCTCGACGTCAAATCTAAATCAAAGCACTGACCTCCCTGTCTTTTTTCCAGAATATTCCAATAGGTCTGAACAAAAATTACACTGGCTAAATGTTCATCCTCAGTTGAGGTACTATTTGGATAGAACAAAACAATTCAGAAAATCTGACCAACTGTTTGTCTCCTATGCAGAAGGCAGAAAGGGACTTTCAGTTTTAAAGGTATCATTATCTAGATGGCTTACATCTCTGATTTCCCTTGTTTATGAAATTAGACACCAAAAGCTGCCTAATAAACCTAAGGCCCATTCCACCAGAGCTTTGGCTACTTCTTTAGCCTTCCAAGACAGACTGCCTATTGACACCATTTGTGCAGCGGCTACTTGGGCTACTCCTCACACTTTCATTTCTCATTATAAGTTGGATTTAGCTTCTAGGCATAGAGCTAACTTTGGTTCCACTGTTCTCAGGAGTCTGTTCCGTTAGGCCACCCGGGACAAGGTGCTAGGGACGCGGTCCCATCCAGCAAGAATGAAGGCGAGATAGACAACTTAACATATAGAAGTTATGTTCTTACCATAACGTTCCATGTTAGTTGTCTTCTTCTCGCCTTCTTCTTGCGCCCCACCCTCCTTCCCCCTGGCCTGGACAGACCTAGAGGAGTTGTGATTGTGACCTCTCTTTCTACCACCTCTTTTATTAGGCATATGCTGTTGTGCATATTTCCTGGATGAGGATATGGGTCACCCTTCTTTCTCCCTGTTTTTAGAGGTGGACTTTGTTTATAGTTATTCTGATACTATTATAAGCTGGGGTTAGCTTACAAACGAGATCTGAGGTAACTCACGCCTAGCATTGTGGGATATAAGGGGAGCCTCGAGCCGGTGGAACCAACTCTCGAGCTTTTAGAGTGGCCGAGTCGGAGCCGAGGTCGGCTCCGAACCCATCCAGCAAGAAGAAGGCGAGAAGAAGACAACTAACATGGAACGTTATGGTAAGAACATAACTTCTATTTTTTGTTGTATTATCCTGCCTTTTCCTGTTGGGATACCCTTTCAGGTATGCGTAGGAGAGCAAACTTGATCTGAGGTCATTTGGGGTTGGCAGGGGATTATGGGTGAGGATTATGGGGGGGGGGGAGCTAGGCACTCGGATCCATAGCTGTATAAATAGTTGCCGGCTCGGATCCGATATTGGATCCAAGACCCACAGGTTGCAGACAAATGAAGCCACCTACTTGGATGGAACGTTATGTTGAGTACACAACTTCTTATTTTCAACATGTTGACATGCAAATGGGGGAGCCCAGACATAGATCTTTTTGCCTCACCCCAGAACTATCAGTTGGACAAATTCTGCACAAGAATTCATCACAAAAAAGCTTGGAAAGTGGATACTTTATCATTCAGCTGGAAAAACCTATCAGTCTATGCTTTTCCCCCTCTGCCTCTTCTCTCCAAAGTCCTACTAAAAGTCAGACAGGACAAACCAAAAATGATTCTGATTGCTCCAGACTGGCCTGGCCAACACTGGGTACCCACTCTTGTGCAATTTGTCACACCATCCTCTGTGGCACCTGCCTCAGACACCTTACCTACTGTCTCAGCAGAACTACCAAATTCTGCACACTCCGCTCCAAACTTTGAATCTTGCAGCATGGCTAATCAACTGATTTCACCCTTGGCATCTCTCAGCAAACCTGTGATAGATGTCATTTTGGAGGCTAGAAGGCCTAGTACTAGAAAATCTTATGCTGACAAATGGAAAAGATTCTGTGCCTGGAACCAAGCACAAGGAATAAGCACAGCAATGCCCAATATTCCTCAGATTCTGCAATACTTAACTGAGATGCTTCACAAGGACCTATCTTTTTCTTCCATAAAAATCCATGCCTCTGCCATTTCAGCTCATTACAACACAGAACCTCCCCTCTTCTCTCATCCTCTGCTAAAGCAGTATCTCAGAGGGGCCAACATTTTAAGACCTCCCAGGAGAGCACCAACTCCTGCATTGGACCTCAATTTTGTTTTGGAAAAACTCACTCTACCTCCTTTTGAGCCAGCTACTACTGCGGACCTAAGATTTTTCACTTGGAAAACAGCTTTCCTTTTAGCAGTCACTTCAGCTAGAAGGATTTCAGAATTACAGGCTGTTATGGCAGTGGAGCCTTTCATTATTTTTTATCCGGACAGGGAGGCTCTCGGGACCAGTCCATCCTTTATGCCTAAGGTGGTATCCAGTGTGGCTCTTAATCAGACCATTCATCTGCCAACTTTCTTCCCCAATCCACAGAACAAGGGTGAGCAGATTCTGCATTCATTGGATGTACAGACAACTTACAATGTTCATCGTGTTACACTGCTGCAGTCATTTCACTTGGGTTATCCTGCTGTCAGGCGGTTACCCAGTCTGCCTGAGTTCCAAAGTCTTGGTCCGGCGTCAGTTGCTGTCACCTCTTCCCTGACGTCAGTGTGACAGGGGTATATAAGATGCAGCCAACGCCATTTTCTTCAGTCTTTCTTGCCACGCAGTGCCCGAAGCAAAAGCAGTTTGCAAGTGCCGGTCGGCCGACTCCTGAGATTTTCATTCTGAATCCAGAACCGAAGTCTTCTACAAAGCTAAGTACCCCGTTGGGGAAACTTTTTCTTGCCTCTGACCGATGTCAGTAAAAGTTAATAACTGCATTTCTTGTGGGAAGCAAATACCTCATAAGGATTTCCACTCCTATTATATCCCATGCCTAGGCCCAGACCACGACATCACTGGTTGTCGGTTTTGTGCTAGGTTTAACAAGCGCACTATTAAACGTCGGTTTGATTTTGCCCAACATTATTTTGGCAGAAAATTCAATTATACCATGCCGTCGGAACTTCCGACGACCGGAATACATAAAAAGCGCAAAGACAAGGACAGGCATCCGAGGCCCAAAACTGGCAAGGCCTCTTCTAGGCTGGTTGCCGGTTCTCCGGTTTTCAGTGAGGCGCCTACGCAGCCCCTGACGACCGCTTCCACAGAACCACAGACCGCCTCCGACTCCACGTGGAGCTAGCTTGGCCCTCAGATGCACAAGGTTTTCAGCCTAACGACACTAACCCTTCAGAGGGAACCGAAGTAGCTGAGCAAACCACAGCTTCAGAGGGTGTTTTCAGACCTACCCAGTTAACCATTAAACCCTCTGCTAAGTCTAAGCCCCCCTTAAAAACAAAGAAACAGATACAGCATTCTCCAGGACAGGCCTCCATGCCTAAGAAGCAAATGCTCAAAATGGCCGAAGACCTAATCACCCTGATCAGAGGGTCCCATACCCCACCTGATAAAAGGCCCAGACAGGATGCAGACTATGAATCTTCCGAACCAGGTGTCCTTTTCTTCAGATTCATCCTCAGACATAGGATACTCTTTACCCCCTTATGAGGATTCTGATGCTGAGGAATCAGTTCCATCAGCCTCTCCACCTGAGGACTACTCCTATGGGGAGACCTTACATACCATGAGGGAGCATTTCCATTGGGAAGGCCAGGATTACTCAGAATCCAAGAAAAGGCTCAGAGACTTCCTTTTATTACCTCAACACAGACCCCTTGCTATTCCGCCAGTGTTAGATATTGTGGATGATGTGTATACTGAATCCAGCTTAAACCCAGACTCTTTACCTCCAGCCCCAGTTAAATCTGATAGATATTAGAGTCCCTGACTCTCACAAATTTCTGTATAAAAGCCCTGTTGCTGACCCTGAAACTATTTCTCAGGGACCCAAAGGGATTAAGGCCTCATCAGCAAAAAACCCAGTTCCCTCTGACAGAGATTCCAGAGCATTAGACAGATGGGGAAAGAAAGAATATACTTCTGCAACTTTAGCAATGACAGCCTTAAATTGCCAGTTTCACATACTAAAATATCAGCAATTTTTGATCTCATTTGAAACAAAAGATGCTTCCAGATTTAAATCCTCCTAATTTTAAAGAAATGCAAGATTTATTGCATGCAGCTGAACACGTAGGAAAACATACTTTGCAATGTGGTTTTGATTCCTTAGAGGCCTCCTGTAGAGCAGCCGTTACAGGCTCTGTCATTAGAAGACATGCTTGGTTAAAAGAACATAAGTTACCAGATCATGGTAAGGCAAAATTATTGGATGCACCTTTGCAGCGGGATGTGTTTTGGAGTTAAGGCGGAGGAGGTGTTAAAGAAGATGGAGGATAAGGCAAAATCTATGCAAACGGTGAAGGATTTCTTACAGGTTCTGCCTCCTCGTTTTAGCAGAAATTGGCCAACAAAGAATTGGTCCTTTCCAGTCACAGACACACCTCAAAGGGGCAGATACAGACGTCCAAGAGGTAGAGGTCAAGCACAAGGTCCTTACAGGCCTCGACAATGGGGTACATCAGACCAGAAAGAAGGGGAAGACAGGCCCCAACCATATAAAAAGCATCCTCAATGACTTCCCACTACTGCTGCCAAACAGCTCTCTGTTGGCAGCCCCCTTGGGAGGAAAACTGACACTTTTCTGTCACAATTGGCATTGCATCACCAAAGACAAATGGGTTCTCAACATTGTATCTCAAGGTTACAGGTTCCACTTTCACACTCTGCCAAGGTTAAAAGGAATGCCAAATCTGCCACCAATTTAATGGACAGAGGCTCAAAAACAGATTACAGCACTCATGGATATGAGAGCTATTCAAAAGGTACCACCACAGAAGCAAGGACAAGGATTTTACTCAAGACTCTTTCTGGTTCCCAGAAAGGACAAAGCCTGGAGACCCATTCTGGATCTTTCTTCTCTAAACTTACCTGGATGTTCTGAAATTCAAAATGTTGACACTACAGCAGCTTCTTCCTATGCTGGGCAAGAAAGCTTGGCTCGTGACTTTGGACCTCAAGGAGGCATACCTGCATGTCCCTTTCAGACAAAACTACAGAAGATACCTCAGATTCATAGCTGGTTCAATGCACTATCAATTCTCTACACTGCCCTTTGGCTTATCTACTGCACCCAGAGTCTTCACAAAGTGACTGGCACCAGTAATTGCATTTTTCAGACAAAAAGGAATTCAGATTTATCCGTACCTGGACGACTGCCTGATTCAAGCAGAGAGCAAGGACATTCTTCTAAAGCATCTGGCGTTCGTAAAAAAGTTATTAAGTTGCCTGGGGCACACAGTAAACGAAAAGAAATCAAAACTAGTGCCCTCACAAGAGATAATATTCCTGGGTGCCAGCTTGAACACAACGGCCCAGACGGCTTATCTCATGCCAGACAAGCAAGGACAACTTACTCAGTACTTTCAGTTGATGGCAACAAAGACCCAACTCCCTGCAAGAAAAATTCTGCAGGCCTTGGGCTACATGGCATCTTGCATACTACTAATTCCATATGCTAGACTGCATATGAGGAAACTACAATGGTACCTAAAGAGTGTATGGTCTCAACACTGTCAAAGTTTAAAAACAGTTATACCACTAATTCCTTGCCTTCAACAGAAGTTTCAATGGTGGGCTCAAGCTTGTCACCTCAACAAGGGACAGCCTTTTACTCAACCCACAGCCAGGCAAACACTGACAACAGATGCATCAGATTACGCCTGGGGAGCACACATGGCAGGAAAATGTGTTCAGGGAGAGTGGCCCGCAGAGCAAAGGCATCTTCACATCAATCAAAAAGAGATGCTAGCTGTACAAAAGGCACTTATAGCTTTCAAGTATCTGCTGCATCCAGGACAACTATTACTAAAGACAGACAACAACACAGTTATGTGGTACATAAGCAAGGGGGCACACACTCCTACCCTCTCTGCAGACAAGCCATGACCTTGTGGAACACAGCTCTAGACTACCAAGTTCATCTGCAAGCACAATTCCTGCCAGGAGAGAAAAACACACTAGCAGACAATCTAAGCAGAAACATCATGGATCCCCACGAATGGGAATTGAATCCACAAATATTCAGAATGATAACACAAAAATGGTGGAGCCCAGACATAGATCTGTTTGCATCCCCAATGAACTGCCAGCTACAGAAATTCTGCACAAGGAGTTACCATCCACAAGCATGGAAAGTGGATGCCCTCTCATTCAGCTGGAAAAACCTGCAAGTATACGCTTTCCCACCTTTACTTTACCTTCCAAAGGTACTCATAAAAGCCAGGCAAGAAGAGCCAAAGATGATCCTGATTGCACCAGACTGGCCACACCAGCACTGGTCCTCAATCTTAAAGAACTTAGCACATGAACCACCCTGGATTTTGCCTCAAATCTCACATTTGCTGACAGAGCACAACAATCAGATACTTCACAGCCAGCTAAAGACCTTAAACCTAGCTGCATGGAAAATTCCTTAGTCAAGCAAGCAATGCTGCTCTCCAAAGCTGTTATGGATGTCATTCTGGAGGCCAGAAGGCCTAGCACCAGGAAAGCCTATTCGGATAAATGGAAGAGACTCTGTGCCTGAAACCAGGCGCACAGCCTTGACCCTCTTGTCCCAAACATTCCTCAGATACTTCAATATTTAACTGAGATGCTGGAGAAGGGCCTCTCCTTCTCATCCATCAAGATCCATGCCCCTCTTCCATTTCTGCTCATTACAACATGGATCCACCAATTTTCTCTAATCCTTTGCTCAAACAGTACCTCAGAGGGGCTAAAAACATAAGACCGCCCCGTAGAGCACCTACTCCAACTTGGGACCTCAATTTTGTTTTGGAGAAATTAACTTTACCTCCTTTTTCTGCCAGCTAACACAGCAGAATTAAAATATATCTCTTGGAAAACTGCTCTGCTACTGGCAATAACATCAGCATGAAGAGTTTCAGAATTACAGGCACTGATGGCAATGGAACCTTTCCTCATTTTCCACCAGGACAGGGTGTCTTTAAGAACTAACCCTATGTTTATGCCAAAGGTGGTATCAAGTGTGGCTCTAAACCAAACTATTCACTTGCCGACTTTTTATCCAAAACCACAGAACAAAGGGGAAAGACTACTAGATTCTTTGGACATTCACAGACAGTTGCGCTTCTACTTGGACAAAACCAAAGCTTTCAGAAAATCTGAGCAATTATTGGTAGCATATACTGCAGGAGCACAGGGAAAAGCCATTTCAAAACAGACTATTTCAAAATGGATAGGACATTGTATATGTTTCTGCTATACACACCATGGGAAAACCTGTACCTAGCAGCATTAGATCTCACTCCACCAGGGCAACAGCCACTTCAACTGCCTACCTCAGAGGAGTACCTACCAAGGATATTTTGGAACAGCAACATGGAGTTCTGTGCATACCTTCACTAAGCATTACCATTTGCCTTTATACTCCAAATCCAGAGCTGGCTTCGCCACTGCTGTGCTGCAGGGCCTTATAGCCACCCCTAATGCCTTATAGAACCAGCCACCCTACCTCAGCTTTGGGATTCCACCCAAAAGTAATGACTGCAGCAGTGTAACACGATGAACATTGTACAGTTTTGTAACTACCATAAATGTAGATGTTCGAGTGTAAACACTGCTGCAGTCCAGGTTACCCTCCCTCCTTCCCCTCTTACTTTCTGGTACATACCTAGGTCCTCTACCCTTTTCTACCTATGGGGAGTATTTGCTGCTAACTGAAAATTGTTTGCTTTTCTTTTGTTTACTTTACTAGCAATTTGAATTGCCTACCTATTTGGGGACACCTGACATCTGGGGCAAGAAAAACTGAAGAAAATGGGGTCGGCTGCATCTTGTATACACCTGTCGCACTGACGTCAGGGAGGAGGCGACAGCAACCGACGTCGGACCAAGACTTTGTTAGGCCGACTGGGGAACCGCCTTATGGCAGGATCACCCAAGTGTAATGACTGCAGCAGTGTTTACACTCGAACATCTACATTTATGGTAGGTACACAACTGTACTTTCTACTTAAACAGGACAAAATCTCAAAGAAAATCTGAACAACTATTGGTGGCATTTGCTGCAGGGGCAGAGGGAAAGGCCATTTCAAAGCAGACTATTTCCAAATGGATAAGCCATTGTATTTGTTTCTGCTATATGCACCATGGTAAACCTATCCCCAAGGGGATCAGATCTCATTCCACCAGGGCTGCATCTACTTCTGCAGCTTTTCTCAGAGGGGTTACTACCAGAGACATTCTAAAAGCTACTACCAGGAGCTCAGTTCATATGTTCACCAAACATTACCATTTACCTCTCTTCTCTAAATCCAGAGTTGGCTTTGCCACTGCTGTCCTGCAGGGCCTTATAGCTGCTCCTAATGCTGTATAAATCCATCCTCCCAACCATAGCTTTGGGATTCTACCCAAATGTAATGACTGCAACAGTGAAACACGAAGAACATAGTACAGTTGTGTACACTTACCATAAATGTAGATGTTCGAGTGCATTCACTATTGCAGTCCTGGTTACCCTCCCTCCAGCCCCCTGTTTTTCTCTAACTATACCTCTCCTTTCCTTTACTATGATTAAAAGCCTTTTTGGTGTATTTGCTTTTATTTGGAGGTATATGTTTTGTGTTTAAATTATATACATGTACATATATATATATATATATATATATATATATATATATATATACATGTACATATATATATATATATATATATATATATATATATATATATATATATAGATATATATATTTTTTTTTTTTTTGCTCCCCATTTGGGGGGCACCTGACATCATGGAAGAAGGGACAGCAACCGATGCAGGACCCAAGACTTTGTTAATCATGCCGACTGAGGGCAACCTGCCAGCAGATTGCCCAAATGTAATGACTGCAATAGTGAATACACTTGAGCATCTGCATTTATGGTAAGTGTACACAACTGTTGTTTCTTTCGGCTTTTCCCAGTTGTGGGTTGCCACAGCGGAACTCCGGTCCGCTAATGATTGGCAGTAGATTTTTACGTACTGAGTTGCCAGCTCTGACGCACAACCTTCAACGAAGGTGCGCCCATTCACGCATGTCTCCACTCAGAAGACGCTTTAGCTGAGAATCGAACAGGACAACGTCTTACTGTGAGGCGACAACACTATTGCAGCACCACCACCGCAGTGCAAGTGTACACAACTGTACTTTTCCATATTTAGATGACTGGCTCCTAACTGCACTGATCTGGCATCTTCTGGAAAAGGCCAGAGATTACCTTCTATTTTTATCTCAATCTCTGTGGATTATGCTAAGTCTGGTGATGTTCTGTCCTCGACCATTTCAAGCCTTGGTATTTGTAAGAGCAAGCACAGTCAGTTGCTTAGCTCTTCTACCTCAAAATAGAATTTTACTCTGAAATTGCATGTCAGTTAAGTTCTTTTTCATCCCTCACCCCTGCAAGATAAATACTCAAAGCCCTAGAGTCAGTGGCTGCTGCAGTAAATTTACTACCCACTGCTAGTCATCATATGAGAAAACTTCAATGGACTCAAGCAATGCAATGTTCTCATCGACTGTCTTTACGAAATCCAGTAAAATTACCTCAGGTTTGCAAAAAATATTTACTGTGGTGGATACATTTGGAAGAGATTTATCAAGGCCGCTCATTTGTCCTTCTTCCCTCAAAAGCCACATTGACAACAGACTCCTCCCAGTTAGGGTGTTTGGGACATACTTGGGACAGACTGTTCAAGGCACATAGTCCCAAGAAGACATGAATTTGCATATAAATGTTCTAGAGTTGAGTGGTGCTTTTAGTGTTGCAGACCCTTCAGAACTCTCTTCCAGTAGGAACTATTGCTTTTCAGATGGACATGTTCTTAGTCTGGTACATCAACAAACCAGGGTGGGGGGTGTAGACCAGATCTCCCCCCCCCCTCTGCTGAGAAGCAATGAGAGTTTGGCAATGGGCGAGCTACTCCAGCTGCTTACTAGTAGCGACGCATGTACCAGGGAAGTCCAGCATATTAGCCGACAATCTCAGCAGGGCCATCCTGACTGCTCATGAATGTTCTGTGTCAGTGGCAAAGATGATCTTCCACAAATGGGGGTCATCCGTGCTACGATCTGTTCGCCTCTCCTCTCAACAAGAAGTGCTGTAGGTTCTTTGCCCTAATTCACTGTCAGGGACAGTCACTGAGAGATGCTCTAGTCCACATTTGGCCCTCCAGTCTCCTTTATGCTTACCCTCCCCTACCCCTAATACTCAAGGTCAGTCATTGAAGAGCAAGTAATCCTCATTTCACCCTTCTGGCCTCTGCAGGTATGGTTCCCTTTTCTGTGGTCTCGCCTAATACATCAACCTTGGACACTGGATCCCACTCCAGGCCTCCTGTGACATCCTGCAGGGATTACTCATCCAGATATAGCAGGTCTCAAAATGACTGCTTGATTTTTTCCAATTTCATTGATGGCTAAATATTCCAGGCTTTCCTCTCCAGTTCATCTAATCTTTTCTTCGTCCCTCAAACCTTTAGCCAAAAAGATTTAGAAGAGCAATTGGAAAAGATTTTCTTTGTGGATGCTTCAAAGAGAGTTTGATCCTTTTACTGCTCCGGTCCCAGGTATTTTGGATTTCCTTGCCTCTGTTTGTCAAACCAGTGCAAGTTTTTCTACCATTAAAGTACAGTTATCGCGGATGTGGTGGTTGGAGATGGCTAAGGTTTCTCCTTTAGCTTCAATTAAATTGTGCAAGGCCTTCCTAAAAGGTACATTTTTGCTTAGGTCTACAATTCGAGATCCCACTCCACCTTAGGATCTGATTTTGGTATTGCAGTCTTTAGTACATTCTCCATTTGAGCTCTAGGCTAAAGTAGACCTTAATTTTTATCTTGGAAGACTGTATTTTTGAAGACAATTACTTATGCTAGATGAGCTTCAGAACTCTAAGTACTCTCTGAAAAAAACACTGCATCTAATTTTACACAAGGATAGGGTTACCCTATGCACTAATGCTTCCTTTCTGCCTAAAATGGCCTCTGAATCAAACATCAGTCAAGTCATTAACCTACCAGTTTTCTTTCCAAATTTTGAAAGTAAAGGAGAATATACGCTTTATCTCTTGGCTGTATACAGACAACTTCATTTTTACCTACATAGAACCAAGTTAAGAAAAACAGATCTTTACTAACAAGATGGAAAACCCAGTTTCAAAGATTACTCTAGCAAAATGGATAACAGATTATATTTTGTGTGTTCATTCCTTGAAAGGCCTAACATTACCAAAACAATCAAAGGCACATTCAGTCAGGTCGATGGCTACATAAACTGCTTTTTGGACTAGAACTCTTCCGTTGATGACATTTGTGAAACTGCCCCTTGGTCAAGTGCTCAGACCTTTGTTTCCCAGTCCAAATTTGACATAATCTCCAGTAAAAGTGCATCATTCAGTTCTGTAGTGCTCCAGAATATCCTTCCATGACGGCCACCCAAGGTAATTGTAGCTGGGAATTCTGTCCCATTAATTGAGGAATGAATGAAAATGACAACATCCATTACAGAAGTTATGTACTCACCATAACATTCCATCTGTGTTGTCTAGTTTCATTCTTCAACTTCCCTCTATTCATGTCTTTGAGAGTGAACTAATAGAATTCTTATCAGGAACCATTGTTCCTGTTTGAGCTCCTGATTTTTCAGCTATCACTGTTCTGTATTGGCTATTTTGAGTTAAAAATTTTCCTGTGATGTTCTGTAATAGGAAACTCAATCTGAGGTAATGCAGTGATCAGGGGCATTGTGGGTAAGAGATGACCGAGAGTCTGATCCTAGAATCGAAAGTGGCTGAGTCAGATCCAGTCCCATTAATTGAAGAATGAAAATGGACAACACGGATGGAACGCTATGGTGAATACATAACTTATATATATATTTTTTTTGACGACCTCCTTATTGTGATGTGATTTGCAAAGTACCACTTCCTTTGGTTGACTAGTATAATCATGGGTAATGCAGGAAGCTGCTACAAATCACTGCCCCTCCTCTTTTCTAGCTCTGATAATGCCAGAGTTTTTCACGAGTTTCATAGACCATTGCCTTGCCTGTGTATTAATAAGCCTTTTACTTTATGGCAAATGCATTTCTTCTTGGGTATCTTAGTATTCATGTGGAGAGTGTGGGATTTGAACCAAGTTAGCAAACTACGTTTTTATTGTTTTGTGTATAGTGAGTAGTAAAAAAAACAGAAATAAATGGTTGTGTAGTATTATTAGTGTCCTATTTTATTTTTGTAGTAGAAATAAAGAAGAAATTGAATGTTAAAGGTAAGCACCATAGAGCATGTTATGTCTTCTCATCATCCCTCTTTTTTTTGTTTTTCACAGGAAATATTTTTGCATTAGAGGCTAGATTGTTAAACTTCATGCTTTATTATTTTAATAAACATCATAGTTTAGTTGAAAAGTGCTTTCCTGACACCCATGCACACTGAATGTGAGCTGGAATCTTAAAGGAATGCAGATCTTGTATTTTATATTTCATATGTTTGAATTGATCAGATTTTAATGTTTCATTCTTAAACATTTTGCAGTATCCTGGCCAGTTTTATTGTTGGACTCTTCCGACTGTATGAAGATTTATACTTCACATATTTGGAGATAAATCCATTAGGTATGTAGACCAAAACTTCTGTTGTAAAGTAGCTTGCATGTAGGCTTGATTAATTTATTTGTGTCTCTTTTCTTTTCATTTTTGTGATAAAGTAGATAAATGGAACAGGTCTCTCTAAAAACTGAGCCTATTTGTAATCCTTTGTGCAAATTGCTGATATAATTATGCCACTTGCCTTTGACTTCTTTGTTGCTCAGCACTGGTATTGGATAAAAGGTTGAGCAGTAATTGATTGAAACTAGCAGCAGAGCTGATTGGTGGTGGTTTTGGGGTGTGTGGAGCAAATCATTAACAACATAAAAGTTGTCCAGCCTGTACTCTTTGAAAAGAAAAATCAGAACCTCATTCAGTACAGCTTTCACGTTGCTAGGTTGGAAAATGAAGCGTAAACTTTCATATTTATATTCTAATTCCCCAAATACTCTGGGTGAAATAAATGAATAGACCTCTTTCAGGGAGGGTGGTTGAGTTTACAGTAATATCCTTACGGTCTTAATTTACCATGTTTTAGTAGTGTGTTGGTTGTAGATGGTTGTTTTGGATTCTGAGATGTCCTACAATCCTCTGAGATGATCTTTACCTGCTGGCCAGTATCCCTTTCTTCACTTGTTTTGAAGCCCATTGCACGAAGCAAGAGACCCCCTTCTTCCACGTAGGAATGTGGATCTGCAGGTTTGTGCTTTGATCATGCAAAACAGTTGGGTCTTGTCTGTCATGTAAGTGCCAGGAACCAATTTATATCCTGTCATGTTGGAGTTTGTGCCCTACAATCTGACGTTTCAGTTTTCAGGCTGTTGAATGCTTCCCACTTGATGCTGGTAAGACTAGAGATGTCTCAGTAGCTAATCAGACGAGTCATCTGTTCAGTGCACCAGTAGCATGTGAGAAGTTTTATACATTACAGCTCGAATTACAGTGAGATATGTGCATCCTTTGTACTATTTTGTTTTAATAACCCTGTAAGCAAGTCTTATATTCAGAATGGTAAGATGTAGTTACTTTAAAAGTTCACTTTTACTGACTATGCAGTGCTGTGGCTTTCACTTTATTTATAAAAAAAATAAATTATTATTTTGCAACCCAGTGGTTACGTGCTGCTGTGCCAAGTATGGTCATTCGAGAGTGTTTTTACAATGCATTAGGTCCTGTAAACCTCTGTAGTAGAAAATGAGCATTTTATGCACAATGTGTGTTAAAACCTTTGAAAATTTTCATAAGTCACAGTGCCAAGGCTTTTGCTAGTTTGTTGATGCTTGACTAACCTGGATTAATGTACAACCTTCAAAGCAATGTAGAATGACAAGCACTGAAGTTTTATGAAAAGCAAGTTGTTACAGTTACTGTCAACATTGTGTTGGATTGTCTACCCTTCCAAAATACCTTCCTGTCATTTCTTTCTACCTATCCCAGTGGATTATGACTTATTCATGCAGACTACAGCCATAATCTGGATCTTCTCCTTTAGGGGATACAGATTATGTAACATGGATACTGAAGGGTTACCATTTGTAGAAGGGGTTTGTGTATTTGTTACTGGAACAGAGGAAATTTTCATTATGGAGCAGTAACTTGTGTTTATGTCCATAACAGTCTTCAGGTTTCCATTGTGTAAAGCTTTACCTCTGTGCTGCACAGACTTTTGAATTGTGTTCATCCCTCAGGGTGGGCTCTTTGCTTCTGCTCTGTTTGGTGCAGTCCATCTTTAATGAATCACTTCACATTTGTTAAAAACTAGAGTTGCTGGTAAAACAGAAATGCAGCATGTGTCACAGAAACTTTCCATAAAGATACTTTTGATTATATAAAACCTCAATTGACCATTTTCTCTTTCATAGTTATCAGTCAGAATGGAGTCTTTGTCCTTGATATGGCTGCAAAGATTGATGCTACAGCAGACTACATTTGTAAAGTCAAGTGGGGAGATGTCGAGTTCCCTCCCCCTTTTGGCAGAGAAGCATATCCTGAAGTAAGTATTTTATTTGTGTTTCCTTCATATTTTACAAATAGGTTACTCATTAAGCTTATTTTTAACATTGGTTATTCTTCTGTGTAATCTCTGAAGTTAATTTTAACAGTAGGGTAAGATGAAGTTTTGGTTGGGATAATTGCCTCTGTTGATTGGCTTGAGGATAGAGTTACACCAGAAGTTACCACTGCGAGCACAGGGCTTGCTGTTAAGAATAATTTTATTCCAGTTCTGTAATGGAGCTTTTGGATTTGTTTGCTTTTAACAGTCACCCATTCATTTTTTAAACCACTTAACACCTACAGAGTCAGTGTGTGTGACATTTCTGACTATTAGCAGACTAGGTTGTGTGTACCTATAGCTTTGAGGCTGAAAGAAAAGTTAGAAGTGAAAAAATCTTTTCATTTGAACAAGGAAAAACAAGGTTTTGCATTTCTTGTTTGGCTAAAGTGATTTTCTCATTTATTGTGCGTATACACAGCACTGAATTCTGCAAGTTCAGTACCATGCTAAAGTGATATGAATGTGTGTGGTCTGCCTTTCAAGTAATCCCAGCTTGAATGGGACAAGATAGCCCACTCATGTAGTACTACAGCCATGATTAACACCACAGCATACTAGAGCTGTCAGCATTAAGGAGTTTATCTGTGACTGGGTAGATTGGTAGCAATCTTGAGTAGGGCGGACCAGACTTCCTTATCTCCGGCACCAATTTCTTGCAGCATCCTCAGACATTCCCATTCCATCTGAGAGAGAGAGTCTATCATGTACTGGGTCAGTCCTGCAACCTCTTTCCAGTAGTTAATTTTTCTGTTGCACTTTGCATGGAAAGTGCTTTTTGGAGGTGGTGGTCCTCATTGGGTGTACACACCACTTTGGCTGATTTATTGGCTATATTCTGACATTCTACCTAGTTGCAGTGCTCTTCGTTCACAGGATCTGTGCCCAACAGTCCTGTGAAAGAACTGTATTTCCACTGCTTGTATCCACACTAACCAGCACTTGTCCTCATAGTTGAGTTTGGGGACAAGTAGTGAATGATAAAATGAAACATTCATCCAGTGACTTAACTCAGTGTCACAATTCAGTAAAATGCCAACTCTGTGCTTGTTGCTCTCTTGTGTATATTCAGTAAGACAGTAAGGCTGGGTGTTCGTTTAAGTAGTTTATTACACACACATTTGGATAGAGAACAGTAACATCAAACTTAAACAAACTGACTAGTACACACATGCATGCATGCTTACACCTTGGCTGCTCACTCCAAAATGGCACTCTTGGTTGCACTTGCTCAGTACTTACATGCACGTGCTCACTGACTGGAATAGCTCTTAAAGGAACATACACACCCTAATCTACATCCTCCCTCTTTGACTAGATGGTCATGCAATAAACAATGACAGTGATAATGAGCATGCAAATTATACAGATATGTACAAATGACAATCATGTCCAGGTTGCTGTGTATTTGAGAGTAGGTTTTGAGATACAACCTGACTTCATAATGTAATAACTAGAACTGGGTTTAGCAACAGGGACAGTCACTGGGGGATACTCTTCTTGAGGACTTTTGGAGATACTTTCAGGAACAGGAACAGATAATGAAATGTTCTTTGGAGCAGGAACATTGGACAAATCACTCTGAGAATTAGTCTTTGTTACAAGCAAAATGTTTCTGGCTGTGACATCGGTAGTCAGTGTTTCCGATTCCGCCTGAATTCCATGCCTTGTGACTCATGTACAATCTTGGTTCTTCATACAAATGTTTCCCAAGTCTAATTCAGTCAAATCCTTTTGCTGCCTGCATCCTCACTCTCTCTCCTTTTAACGGATTCAGTGGTTTGCTGGTTTTACATTGTAGGACATTTGGGACAAACTCTTCTTTAGGTGTTGAGCTTTTACTGCTTTGTTGTTTTCAGCTCTTGGAACCAACAAATTCTTACTGATTGGCCATGTGGTTCTGGTTTGTCTCGACATTAACCTCTGGGCAGGTGAACCAAGAAGATTGTCACAAGGTATATTTCTGAGATTAAGCCTATTTAGAAACTAATCAGTATTATCAGGATTAGTCTTTTCCAGCAGCTGTTTTGCACTTTGGACTGCGCGTTCTGGCTGTGGCTTGACTGTGGATATTCAGGACTACTCATAACATGAACAAAGTCCCACGTTTCAGCAAATCACTTGAACTGCTGACTTGTAAACTGTGCACCATTGTCAAAAATGAGTTTGTGCAGACTGCCATGAACAGAAAAAGGTTTCTTCAACTTAGTAATGACAGTACTGGATGTGAGAATAAGAAGTAGGTCAATCTCAAACCAGCATGAATAAGAGTCTGCTAATACCAAGTAATGTTGACCATTCCATTCGAAAATGTCTGTAGCTATTGTCAACCAAGGTAGTTCAGGAATCTGATTAGCTGAAGTGGTTCTTTTTGTTGATGCAGTTTAGTAATATTACACACAGAACAAGCTTAAAGTTATTCATCATTGTCTTTTGACATAGAAGACCAAAGTACTAGTCCTCTTGCCCTTCTTTTAATTTATCAGTTCCTGGGTGGCCACGATGCAAGATCTTAATATACTGTTGCAAGGATTTTGGATCAATCACTTTTGAACCTTTCATGATGATACCATATTCCATCAAAATCTCATTTCTGTAAGGAAAATACAGCTGCACTTCTGGTGGAAAACAAGATTACTTTGACTGCCATCCCCTACTAATAAAGTGGTTGAGCTACTGAAGAATTGGATCTGAAGCTGTATGAGTTCTAAGCTCATCAAGACATGTGGAAGAAAAAATTCTCACTTCCACGACTTCAAACAGGTTTCTCATTTTCATGCTGTTCAGTGTTTTTTTTCTGGGCAGTCTGGATAAAGTATCAGCAAGATAAAGAAGATTTCCCTTTGTGTAGACCAAGTGATAATTGTACTTTTGAAATTTCAGCATCATGCGTTGCAGTGTCGTAGGTGCTGTGTGCATTGGCTTTTTTAAAATAGTGACCAAAGGTTGGTGATCAGAGACTATTCGAATAGGTCGGCTATAAATATAATCATGGAACTTCGAACATACAGACACAATTGCCAAGAGCTCTTTCTCTGTCTGAGCATACTGCATCTTGGTCTGGGTTAAAGTTCTAAATGCATAGGCAACTGGTCTGCCCTCTTGAAGAATGACTGCACTAGATCAAACTTCGAAGCATCACAAGAGAGAGTCACAGGTTTGTGAACATCGTAATATCTTAGTGGATGGACTGGCAATTCTCTATTTCAGGATATCAAATGCTCTTTGATGTTGTACTGACCAGGACCAAGTTGCATCTTTGTGTGTCAGCTCTCTTAGCTGTGCTGAAAGCTCACTCACATTTGCAATGAACTTGCCCAAATAGTTGACCATGTCAAGAAAACGTTGTAAGGAGGTTACATTGTCTGGAGCTGGCATGTCAAGAATTGCAGTTTGCTTGGAAGGATCTGGTTGTAAGCCTGAACTAGTAAACAAGTGACCCTGAATTTGCATTTCTAAGGATTTAACTTAAGATTCACCTCATGAGCACATTCCAGAACTTTCCTGAGGTTTCTGTCATGTTTGACTTTACCATTGCTTCCTGCAAGAATATCATCTACTATATAATAGCACATGCATAGCTAGAAAAAAATTGCTCCAATGCATGCTGAAAGACTTCACTGGCAGAATTTATCCAAAATGGCATTCTCAAAAATCTGTACCTTCCAAATGGTGTACTGAATGTGATAAGTGGTGAAAATTTTCAGTTGAGTAAATTTGCCAAAATTAACTTTTTGCCTCTAAGACCGAAATAAACAGTAGCATTTGGCATAAGAACAGCAACTTCTTTGACTGTTTGCATTGTATGATGAGGTTGTTTAGTGCTTTGTTCAAGTCTCTTGGGTCAATACATATTCTAATATCATCTGAGCTTTTCTTATGAGCTACCACCATGGAGGATACCCATTTATTTGTTTCTTCCACTGGACAAATTACACCTAGATGCACAATTCTGTCTAGCTCAGCTTTTTGTCTTGCAGAGCTACTGGAACTTTTTGTGCTGGTCTGATAACTGGGCTTCCCTTGTGGTGCAACTTCATGGAGTACACAACTGGGAGTTTGCCTAACTTGTCTTCAAAAGATCAGCATAGTCAGAAAAAATAGTTTGTGTGAAATTTTTGTTGTTCCATGTGCTTACATGGTAGACTTCTGCATTTAATGAAAGCAGTCCCATTTTCAAACTGTCTCTGAGTCCTAACAATGACTGTACGCAGCGTTGCCAGACGTCCCTATTTGGGCGGGACTGTCCCGAGATCAGTAGCCTGATCCCGAGTCCCGCACTGCCGGTTTAAATCCTGGGCAGCCTCCGCTTTGCTTTTTTTTTTGTTTTTGTTTTTTTATTGGCCCGTATACCGGCATACGGGCCAATCAGAAATCGCTAAACACAGAGCTTCTTGCGTTTAATGCGGAACATAGATAACCCGCGGTGGTGGTGCTGTGGTATCGTTGTCACCTCACAGTAAGATGTTGTCCGGTTCGATTCTCCGCTAGAGCATCTTCTGCGTGGAGACATGCATGGATGGGTATACCTTCGTTGAAGGTTGTGCATCAGGGCTGGTAACTCGGCACGTAAAAATCAACTACCAATCATTAGCAGACCGGAGTTCCGCTGTGGCGACCCCTAACCAGGAAAAGCCGAAAGACACAACAACAACAACATCGCAGATGTTCATCGTATTTCACTGTTGCAGTCATTACTCTTGGGTTATCCTGCTGGCAGGTTACCTGCAGTCGGCCAGAATTCCAAAGTCTAGGTCCGGCATCGGTTGCTGTCGCCTCTTCCCTGATGTCCATGCTCCAGGGGTATAAAAGATGCAGCCGATGCCATTTTCTTAAGTCTTTCTTGCCGCGCGGTGCCCGAAGCAAAAGCAGTTTGCAAGTGCCGGTTGGCCGACTCCTGAGATTTTCAAATCCGAATTTCAGAACCGAAGTCTTCATTAAAGCTAAGTACCCCATTGGGGAAACTCTTTTCTTCCTCCAGACCGATGTCAGAAAAAGTTAACAATTGTATTTCTTGTGGGAATTAAATACCTCATAAGGATTTTCACTCTTACTGTATTCCTTGCCTAGGCCCTGATCACAACTTTGCTAGCTGTTGGTTTTGTGCTAGATTTAACAAACGCACTATTAAGCGTCGGTTCAGTTTTGCATTTCATTACTTTGGCCGAAGATTTAATTATATAATGCCGTCGGAACAGCAGACGACCGGAGTTTACAAAAAATGCAAGGACAAGGAAAAGGATAGGCATCCGAGGTCCAAAACCGGCAACGAGGCCTCCGTTAGGCCAGTTGCCGGTTCTCAGTGAGGCGCTTCCGCAGCCCCTGGCTCCTGCTACCTCAGAGCCACAGGCCACTTCCGACTCCCACGTGGAGCCGACTGGGCCTCTGGATACTCAAGGTATTGGACACTCGGAAATCATTCCCTCAGATGGGTCCGGAGCCGCTGAGCACGCCTCTGCTTCTGAGGGTGTCTTCAGACCTACACAACTATATGTTAAGCCATCTTCAGCTTCAAAGACAAAGACTAAAGCTGCTCTAAAGACAAAGAAACAAGTACAGCATTCTCCTACTCAGACATCCATGCCTAAAAAACAGATGCTTAAAATGGCCGAAGACCTAATTACTTTGATCAGGGGTTCCCATCCCCCTCCTGATAAGAGGCCTAGGCAAGAGACAAAATATGATTCTTCTGATCAGGTTTCTATTTCCTCTTGTTCCTCTTCTGAACAGGATTATTCCATGCCTCCCTATGAGGACTCTGATGCTGAAGAATCCATTCCTTCAGCCTCTCCTCCTGAGGATTATTCTTTTGGGGAAACCCTGCATACCATGAGGGAGCATTTCCACTGGGAGAGCAAAGATTATTCTGAATCTAAGAAAAGGCACAGAGACTTTCTGCTACTTCCTTAGCACAGACCCCTTGCTATTCCTCCTGTTCTAGATATTGTAGTAGATGATGTATTTTCATAGTCCGGCCTGTCCCCTGACTCTTTACCCCCTGCACCTGCTAAGCCAGACAGATACTACCTTTAGTGATTTGAACTATTAAACTTTCGACGTTCTAATATAGACTCGTTCAACCAGCTACTTGAAAAATATTCAACTGTACCATAAAGTCTTTGAAATGACAGTTTTCCACGAAGTAAGTGTACTGTAATACTGCACACAGTTGCGAACACTTGCACATCTTGGATATTTTGGATAGTTAATATGAAAAAGAAGTACATAGCAGAAAAATATGGTTATTTTCTCTTTTTTGTACATTTTATGCAATTCAGAAATTATTTCAAGCACTTTTGTAAGCATTTCGAGAATTTTTAGGAACATATAATTTTGAACATTTTATTTAATTATAAAGTCATTGTGAATGGTTTTAATGCTTTTGTTTTACATTTGTTGAGTAAAAAAAAATTATTTAAGAGTTTTAGTACTGTTTTTGTCGTTCTGACCTGTTTGCGAGTTGTTTGAGCTTCGGATAATTCACTTCTGTATCCTCCAACTGTAACTGCTTGCCTCATGGTCCTGAAGCTTTACTTTGCATCCCATTCTGACACCATGTTGCTCGTCTTGCGTATATTCAGTAAAATGATGAGGCTGGGTGTTTGTTTTAAGTAGTTTATTACACACACAAACATAGGATGGAGAATGATAACATTAAACTTAAATGAATTAACTGACTGACTAGTACACATATACATGCTTAGACCTTGGCTGCTCACTAAAAAATGGCACCCTTGCTTGCGCATGCTTAGTACTTGTATGCACGTGCTCACTGACTGGAATAGCTCTTAAAGGAACAAACACACTCTGATCTACACTTGTCTACTGAAGAGTCTTGATCTCCTGTACTTTCAGTTGTGAACAAGATTTAAAGATAATTAAACTCCACTATCATGGATAGCTGCTGCCATGTCATCATCAGAGTAGTCCATGCTTTTACCAACACTAACATCATCTTCACGTTGGTGGTGCTGATTTTCATTCCATTCTCTTCCTACTTAACAGTGAACCACTTCAGTGTACAGTGGAGATCTGTCACTTAAGACCAAGGGGTAACATAGTTAGCAAAATGAAATGCAACTGCTATGTTCCAAAACTGGGTTCTTGCAAGCATTGGCTTTTTCTTGGTATTCAGTACACTTAAGCATTTCATTCACTTCAGTTCCTGATCAGTATACCATCAATATTTACATATGCCATTTTCATCTGCTTGACTTCCTAAGCCTGTAGATGAATCTCTGTAGTTGTAAAGGATATTATTGCTATGGCTCTTAACACATTGACTACAAGTCTTTCTTGCCGCACGGTGCCCAAAGCAAAAGCAGTTCGCAAGTGCCAGTCAGTCGACTCCTGAGATTTTCAAAGCTGAATTTCAGAACCGAAGTCTTCATTAAAGCTAAGTACCCCGTTGGGGAAACTTTTTTCTTGCTCTAGACAGATGTCAGTTAACAATTGTATTTCTTGTGGGAAGCAAATACCTCATAAGGATTTTCACTCTTACTGTATTCCTTGCCTTGGCCCTGATCACAACGTTGCTAGCTGTCGGTTTTGCGCTAGATTCAACCAACGCACTATCAAGTGTCTGTTCGATTTTGCATTTCATTACTTTGGCCGAAGATTTAGTTGTATAATGCCGGCGGAACAGCCGACAACAGGAGTTTACAAAAAACGCAAGGACAAGGATAGGCATCCGAGGTCCAAAACCGACGATGAAGCCTCTTCTAGGCCAGTCGCCGGTTCTCAGTGAGGCGCTTTCGCAGCCACTGGTGCCCGCTACCTCAGAGCCACAGACCGCTTCCGACTCCCATGTGGAGCCGACTGGGCCTGTGGAAACTCAAGGTATTGGACACTCGGAAATCAATCCCTCAGATGGGTCCGGAGCCGCTGAGCAGGCACCGGCTTCTGAGAGTGCCTTCAGACTCACACAACTATATATTAAGCCATCCTCAGCTTCAAAGACTAAAGCAGCTCTAAGACAAAGAAACAAGTACAGCATTCTCCTACTCAGACTTCCATGCCTAAAAAACAGATGCTCAAAATGGCCGAAGACCTAATTACTTTGATCAGAGGCTCCCATCCCCCTCCTGATAAGACGCCTAGGCAAGAGACAGAGTATGACTCTTCTGATCAGGTATCTATTTCCTCTGATTCCTCTTCTGAACAGGATTTTTCCATGCTTCCCTATGAGGATTCTGATGCTGAAGAATCCATTCCTTCAGCCTCTCCTCCTGAGGACTATTCCTTTGGGGAAACACTGCATACTATGAGGGAGCATTTCCACTGGGAGAGCCAAGATTATTCGGAGTCTAAGAAAAGACTCAGAGACTTCCTGCTACTGTCTTAGCATAGACCCCTTGCCATTCCTCCTGTTTTAGACATTGTAGATGATGTATTTTCAGAGTCTTGACTATCCCCTGCCTCTTTACCCCCTGCACCTGCTAAGCCAGACAGATACTACAGGGTCCCGGATTCTCATAAATTCCTATATAAAAATCCCGCAGCTGACCCAGAAACTATATCTCAGGGTCCCAAGGGGGTTAAGGCTACTACTGCGAAAAACCCTGTCCCCTCTGATAGGGATTCTAGAGCTCTAGACAGATGGGGGAAAAAAGTATACACTTCTGCCACCCTGGCTGTAAGGGCTTTAAATTGTCAATTTCATATGCTTTAAATATCAGCAATATTTACTGTCACTACTTAAACAGAAAATGTTGACAAATACTGAATGTTCTGAAAACAAGGAATTGCAGGATTTATTGCATGCAACTGAAAAAGTGGGAAAGCATACTTTGCAGTGTGGTTATGTTTCACTGGAGGCCTCTTGCAGGGCCGCTGTTACAGGTTCTGTTATTAGAAGGCATGCTTGGTTAAAGGAACAAAATCTGCCTGATCATGTTAAAGCAAAATTATTAGCTGCACCATTACAGCATGATACTTTGGTACTGAAGCAGAAGAGGTGTTGAAAAAAATGGAGGATAAAGCAAAATCCATGCAGAACAGTCAAGGATTTCTTACAGGTACTGCCACCCAGGTTTAGTAGGAACTGGCCTCCTAAAAATTGGTCCTTTCCAGTGTCAGACAGACCGCAAAGAGGCAGATACAAGCGTCCTAGAGGCTGATCTCAGCCCCAAGGCTCATACAGGCCTAAACAATGGGGTGCTCCTACCTCCAAAAGCGGAGAAGACAAAGCGCAACCTTACAGGAAACAGTCCCAGTGACTTTCCTCTCCCAGTTCCAAGCAGTTTCCTTTTGACCGCCCCCTTAGGGAGAAAACTAGCACTTTTTTCATCAAATTGGCAAATGGTTACCCAAGGTAAATGGGTTCTCAACATAGTATCCCAAAGCTACAGGTTCCATTTCCACACCCTACCAAGGTCAAAGGGCATGCCAGACCTGCTACACAGTCAATGGGCAGAGGCACAAAAACAAATTACAGCCCTCATGGACATGAGGGCCATTCAGCAAGTACCACAATAAGAGCAAAGGCAAGGATTTTACTCCAGACTTTCTAGTGCCCAGGAAGGACAAAACCTGGAGACCAATTCTGGACCTATCTATACTAAATACCTTTCTGGAAGTTCCAAAATTCAAGATGTTAACTCTTCAGCAGCTACTTCCCATGCTGGGCAAAAGGGCTTGGCTAGTAACTTTGGACCTAAAAGAGGCATACCTGCATGTCCCAATCAGACAGTCTTGCAGAAGATACCTCAGAATCATAGCTGGCTCAATGCGTTACCAATTCTCTGCACTGCCCTTTGGCTTATCTACTGCGCCCAGGGTCTTTACAAAATGCCTGGCACCAGTAATTGCGTTTTGCAGACAAAAAGGAATTCAGATTTATCCGTACTTGGATGACTGCCTAATTCAAGCAGAGAACAAAGACACTCTTCTAAAGCATCTGGCGTTTGTAAAAAGATTACTAATTGGCCTAGGGTACAAATTAAACGAAAAGAAATCAAAACTAGTGCCCTCTCAAGAGTTAATATTCTTGGGCGCAAGTTTAAATACAACTGCCCAGGTGGCTTATCTCACGCCAGACAAGCAAAAACAACTGACTGCTTACTTCAAGAAACTGGCAACAAAAACCCACTTATCTGCAAAGAAAATCCTGCAGGCCTTGGGTTTCATGACATCCTGCATTCTACTAATTCCATATGCCAGACTGCATATGAGGAAACTACAATGGTATCTGAAAAGTGTTTGGACTCAGCATTTCCACAGCCTGGAGACAGTAATTGCACTCATTCTCTGCCTACAACAGGAGTTTCGATGGTGGGCAGAAGCCTGTCACCACAGCAAGGGTCTGCCATTCAGATTACCCACAGCCAGACAGACACTGACAATGGATGCATCCGATTATACCTGGGGGGCCCATATGGCAGGAAATTGTATTCAGGGCACATGGCCTGCAAACCAGATGCATCTTCACATCAATCAAAAAGAGATGCTAGCTGTTCAAAATGCCCTGACAGCTTTCAAAGACCTGCTTCATCCCGGACCATTACTAATAGACAGACAACACTACGGTCATGTGGTACATAAACAAGCAGAGAGGTACTCATTCTTACCCCCTCTGCAGACAAGCAATGACCTTATGGGAAACAGCATTGGCCTTTCAACTTCACCTGCAAGCTCAATTCCTGCCAGGAAAAACAAATACTCTGGCAGACGAACTAAGCAGAAACCTCATGGATCCCCACGAATGGAAACTGGATCCACAAGTCTTCAGGATGATAACAAGGAAATGGGGATGCCCAGACATAGATCTATTTGCCTCCCCTCACAGCTGTCAATTGCAGAGATTTTGCACAAGGACTTACCACAAGCAAGCATGGAAAGTGGACGCCCTATCATTCAGCTGGAAAAATCTAACAGTATATGCCTTTCCCCCACTACCTCTCCTTCCCAGAGTACTCCTAAAGGTCAGACGAGAAGCCAAAAATGATTCTTATTGCACCAGACTGGCCACACCAGCCCTGGTACCCAATCCTGAAGAGCTTGTCTCAAGGTCCAGAATGGATATTGCCTCAAACTTCTCACTTGCTGACCCAACAAAGCAATCAGATCTTGCACAGCCAACTCAGGGCCTTAAATCTGGCAGCATGGCGGATAATGTAGCCATAATGAACACTCCCCTTTCAAAAGCAGTTATGGATGTTATCTTGGAGGCCAGGAGGCCCAGTACCAGAAAGTCTTATGCAGAAAAATGGAAGAGATTCTGTGCTTGGAACCAGGAACAAGGCATTGACACGTCTGTACCAAACATTCCTCAGATTTTACAATACCTGACGGAGATGCTGAACAAAGGCCTTTCTTTCTCATCAATTAAGATTCATGCCTCTGCCATTTCTGCACATTACAATACGGAACCACCTATCTTGTCTCACCCTTTAATAAGGCAGTACCTCAGAGGGGCCAAAAACATTAGGCCTCCAAGGAGAGCACCAGTTCCGGCCTGGGACCTCAGTTTTGTTTTGGAAAAACTCACACTGCCTCCTTTCGAGCCAGCATCAACAGCGGATATTAAATTCTTATCCTGGAAAACAGCTCTGCTCCTAGCCATTACCTCTGCAAGACGAGTCTCGGAGTTACAAGCACTCATGGCTGTGGAACCTTTCATCATTTTTCATCCAGACAGGGTTTCTCTGAGGACAAACCCTACATTTACGCCTAAGGTGGTGTCCAGTGTGGCCCTCAATCAAAGCCATTCACTTGCCTACCTTTTATCCAAATCCACAGAACAAGGGGGAGAAAATTCTGCATTCTTTGGCTATACATAGGCAGTTACACTTTTACTTGGACAGAACTAAAGCTTTCAGAAAGACTGAGCAACTTCTAGTGTCATATGCTGCAGGATCACAAGGAAAGGCTGTCTCAATTTCTAAATGGATAGGCCATTGCATCCGTTTCTGCTATTCTCAACATGGCAAATCAGTGCCTAAGGGCATTAGGCCTCATTCCACCAGAGCAGCAGCTACTTCAGCAGCCTTTCTCAGGGGAATACCAACCAAAGAAATCTTAGAGGCTGCAACTTGGAGTTCAGTGCACACCTTTACAAAGCACTACCACTTGCCTCTCTAAGTCCAGAGCAGGCTTTGCCACTGCAGTTCTGCAGGGTCTCATAGCCTCTCCTAATCCTATTTAGCCCAGCCACCCTTCCTCAGCTTTGGGATTCAACCCAAGAGTAATGACTACAACAGTGAAACATGATGAACATAGTACAGTTGTGTACCTACCATAAATGTAGATGTTCGAGTGTATTCACTGTTGCAGTCCAGGTTACCCACCCATCATCCCCCTTCTCTTTGCTGGGCCTTATCTGCACTTCTCTATCCTATACAACCTTTTTGGTGTATTTGCTTGTAGATGAAGGAAATGTTATTTTTGTGTATGCATTTCTGTTTGATATATATTTTTCAGCCTACCTATTTGGGTCACCTGACATCTGGGGCAAGAAAAACTGAAGAAAATGGCATCGGCTGCATCTTTTATACCCCTGGTGCACTGACGTCAGAGAAGAGACGGCAGCAACCGACGCTGGACCTAGACTTTGGAACTCGGGCCGACTGCGGGTAGCCTGCCAGCAGGATAACCCAAGAGTAATGACCGCAACAGTGAATACACTTGAACATCTATGTTTATGGTAGGTACACAACTGTACTTTGTACAGCAAGAGGAAAAAAAAGTCTTGGCCAAGTGTAGGAGGAGCAAAGCCCAGTGTACTAAAAATCCCCTATTCAGTCTTAATCCTAAGAGGTTAATTAATACTTCAGTGGCTAAATTTGAAGAAAAAATAACTTCTCAGGAAAAGGGCAACCACAGAGCTTTTTACAGCTTTGTCTGCAACTACAAGGGAAATGGGCAACAATGTGCAGAACTTGCTGTAAATGGCATCACCACAGTGAACCAGAGGCCATTACTAACCTATTGGCTGACAGGTTCAGCTCAAATTTCTGCCCCCCCCCCCCATTTCCCCCGATAGTCCAAAGGAAATACTGCATATCACAATCCAGCTAACCATTATTAGCGAACAGATCTTCAGTGCACTTTCTAAGGGCAAAAACACTGCATTGATGGGCCCCAGTAACATTCTGGGATGTTTACTAAATAGCATGAATCATGACCTCTCTGGTCCACTTGAATCACTTTTCAACTGAAGCCTACAGTCAGGTTTTGTGCCCAAGGATGGAAAGATGGCTACAGTCATTCCCCTGTACAAAGGAGGTTCAGCCACCAATCCAGGTAACTACAAGCCCAGAAGTCTGACCAGCCCTATATGTATGGCCATGGAAAGAGTCGTTGTTGATATGATAAATGAAGGATATAGGTAACCTGAAAACACTGGACCCATCACAGTTTGGCTTGTTAAAGGTGGGCAACTTTGAGAGGGTCACCATAGCAATGGATGAGGGCAAGACTGTACACACAGCTTACATCAACCTAGCCAAAGCTTTTGATACAATGCACAACTCTGGTATTGTAGACAAGCTCAGTAAACTAGGTATAAACTTTCTCACCCACTGGGATAGCCAGCTTACCTCACTGATAGGACCCAGGAGGTAAAAATAGTGAGGCCATCTCCACCAAGAGGCTAGTCACTAGAGGAGTCCCCCACTGCCTGGTACTGGGCATGCTCCTTTTTGGCATCAATTTCTCTGAAGTGGAAGAAAACATGGAATATTTGTGGCTGACTAAGTTTGCAGATGATTTCAAGATGGGTTTATCATGAACTTTCCTGCAGAGATGAGCATTCTTCAAGAAGACCTATATCTAACAAATGGTGCCAAAGCCATGGTCTTAAACTCAATGTTAAGAAATGCATAATTGTGCCCATTGGGAAGTCAACCATCCTTGCTAATTATCATGTTGAAAATACTGCCCCTAAGAGCTGACCCAGTGGTCAGGGGTCTGGGAACGCATGTAGACAGTAGCCTTACCTTTGACCACCACATGGCCACAGTATTGAGGAAATCCTTTTATATTGCGCAACTTAGTGCATGATACCTGATGCGTAGGTCTAAAGAGGTCATTACCCCAGTGTACTCTGCCCTCATCAGACCAATCATAAAAGTATAGTGCTCCCTTCAGTATGTACCTGACTGGGCATCAGCAGCAACTAGAGCGACCTCAGAGGTTCCTTACAAAATGAGTACAAGACTTAACAAACCTGCCTTATGCAGAGGTGCCTTAAAGCCCTTTACCTCTACTCGGTTTCCTTTAGATTGCTGAGGGGTGATCTAGGCCTAGCTTACAAGGTATCCACAAACTACACACTTACAAATCTCTTGCATATGCGTTAAGTCAAACAGTACCTTGCATATGTGTTAAGTCAAACAGTACCAGAAATACAGGGTCTAAGGACCTAAATTTTCTCTGTGACTTACACGGAACATGCTGGAGAGAGAGATAATGTATCCCAAAGACCGTCCCTCCTATGAAACGGGCTTCCCATCCATGTGAAGCTGAGTTTGTCTATTACCAAATTTAGGTGCAACCTAGACCACTGAATTGGGAATAGGAAATTTACACCACATCTGGCATCCATGTACGATATGGACAGAGGTAGCTTATAAATGTCTGGCCCTCAATATCCTATTTGGATACAGGACATTCTTGTAGCAAAACATGGCTAGACTTAGAAAGGGCCCCCAGCCCATTCTGATTTGTCTGCCCCTTTTTACCATAAATTATTCTTTGTTTTAATAATGAATCTGGTCTCTTCTAAGCCAGTTTTTTTGACTCCACTATATCTTTGAGTCACCCAAGCTCATAGCATAAAGGTTTGGCAAAGGCATGTTGTATTGCAAGAGCTTAGCTACTCCTAAGTCTGGGATCACAAACAATTAGAACAACTGACATATTCCAGTTCAGTCATTTGCAATAAGGCAAGGCTTCCTTGCACATTTTCATGGGGGGGGGGGGGTAAACCTCCAGGCATTAGTTACTGACAACAATGTCAAGCCTATCAAGCTCTTTCTTTAGGAAGCTCGGAGATCTGACCATGTAATAAGTATGCATAAGCAGTTACATCTCAGTCATATATATTTAGATTAGTTACTAACAGGCTTTCATTGTCAAGTGAGTGTGATGTGAACTCGCGTCATCTGAAAAGCTGGACTGTTTCTTTATCTCAGTAACAATGATGTGTATAGTTTGTCTAGGTCCTTGTGTCACTGTGAAGAACAAGTGTCTAAACAGCAAATACTTTCCAGGCTCACAATTCTTGAGCTTCTTTTTAATTACTGCTCTTTTATTTGTCTGTCCTGTTCGCAAAATGATTAACGTGCTAAATATTTTCAAGGTTTCTTACTCAGCAAGATGAAGAAATGTGTGGGTTACTGTACCTTCTCAGGCTTCTCAACTGATCTTCTAACAGTAAGAAATAAATTAAAATTCTGAATACAGGTTTTCCATTTTTCCACTAAACTGCTTTCTGGCAGTTGAATTCCTGGTAATTGCAGCTGGACCATTCTTTATATTAATTTCATACTTCTAAACACTTAAACTCTCAAAAACAACTATTTTCATTTTTGTAAATACATTTTTTAAATTTCTGAGACTTTGCAATGTCTGGTTGTTTTCAGGACTTTTGGGAAGCCCTTCATGTTGTCTTTACCTTGATTCCTACTACAGAGACATAATACGCCATGAACTTCAGATTTGTGTAGATAGGCATTAGCGTATGTGAGGATAATCTACGCCATATGCTAGACCACATTGGAGAATGCAGGCCTTCCCCTGTCGCACTCAAGCCCATTTATTCCCTAGCAGTAAAAGTTTCCACAGCTACGCTAAGATGAGAGCCATCTGAAGGGAGGCATCATTTAAGCAGATACTGTAGAAGTTTGTACACTTGCTAGCAATGAGAAAGCATTTTCTGTACAGGTACAATACCTTCCCATCTGTGAGTGCACTCTCCCTTAACACTCTGAGGACAACCAGCAGGCAGTCATCTGGCGAGACGCTCTTCAGTGGCCTCATCGGCTTGGCCAATCTGTACTGCAGGGAGTTGGAAGTTTTCAGATATGGAGAAGTTGATGTGCTCATTTTTTTTCAGGCCTAGATACAGCAAAGGTTCCTTCCTGCCTTCTCAGCCCCAGTGCAAGAAAGTTCAGCTCCATCCTTTGCTATTCTGCCCCAAGCCCTTCAGCTCTAGGATTTATGTATCTGGTCACTTTTCCATCACCAAGGTCTGCTCCGATGGCTTGTCCTCTTCAGGCACCCATCATTTCTTTGCCTTCTAAACTCTGCTGTATCGGAGCAGAGGACATTTTGGAGCTGAGAGATTGGGACAATCGACACAGGTTTGGGGTCTACTCTCCAAGTTTCAGAGTCATGCCCTCCCCTTCTGGGCCTTGGCACGTAATAGTTTAACTCCAGTCTGTGAATCAGAGCATGTTAAACTGGTTGTAGAGGCCAGTGTCTCACTTAGGTCTTCGGGTCTGAGGATCGTCTGCTCTGGGCTTCGGCCTGAAATTCTGATTTCATTGCCATTGAAATGATTTTCTCTACATCAGAGATAGAATGGTTGGTGCCAACTGGTCATTCTCCCCCATCATTGATATCTGGTTCTGCAAATGCACATCAGCTTGTCCTTGGACAGCCCACACCTCTGGGCATCCAGGTACTCCTGCCTCCCAGGTCACTCCAGATTCTCTTGTCTGGGAGGGGCATGTGAAGAGGCATTGTAAGAGGAAGCGCATGGATTCCTTGAGGAATCTTTCACCAAGGAAACTGACCTCAGTGAAGGGGAGGTCTCCCCTCCACTTCCCCTTGCAGTGACCTTTTGGCGAGGAGCTGGAGTTATAGCAGCCCCCATCCTGGAGGAGTCGGTAGTTTTTGGAGGCCCTTGCTGTGGTCCTATCCATGTCCTGGGTGGTTCCCCATCAAGATGCACTTATCTGTCTGGTTCCAGCACACCTGGATCTCTCTCTCTGCCCTCTGAGATACCAATCAGGAAGAAGTGTGACAAGATTTTAATGTCTCCTAAGGTCTGGCCTCATTGGAGTAAGGGGCCTGCAGTTGAAGCAATTGTGATGGCAGCTGTCACCCAAAATGACTTTTTGGGGGAAGGGTTCCTTGGTCTGTTCCCCAATCCAATAATTCAGGGCTTTGGACCATTTAAGAAAGCACATCTGCACTTCAGTGGCATTGATGCTAACAGCTCTAAACTATTTAGCTCATTTGATGTGACTTCAGAAGAACCTAGTGTCTGAAGTGTCAAAGATAAATGAAGATACAGCAGTCTACGGCAATGCAGAAGACTCTTGAGATGCCGTTGTTTACCATACGGTCTATCACTGATTTGTCAATGCTTCTGCTTTCCAGTGCAGTCAGTGGCCCATCTCTCTCAGCTGGCACCAGCATTGCTATGTGCTGGCACATCTGCATGTGGCTTTGAAATTTTGCTGACTACTTTAAGGTGTCTTTTGTCAGTAGTCTGTTAGGTTTTTCCCCTTTTGGCTCAAATTCAAGGACACGTAAACTAGGACTGAGCAAACATGAAAGACTGTCTGCTGTTTTAGTGCATTTTGCCATGCCCCAGCCATCTTTCCCCAAGAAGTGAAAGTGGAGCAAGTCTCTCTTTTTTTTCAGAAGTTTTACAGCAGCCCTTTCAAGACTGTTCTGATTAAGGTTCCCCTGACAGCAGTGGATGCAATCAAACTGGGCACTATCCACATGGTAGAAGCAGTCTGCCGAAGTAAGGCTTCTGTGGAGAGCTCTTTGGGAGGCCTTTTCAGTGTAACCTGAAGGGTTTCCCAGATACTGTTCGCTGGAGCAGTCTGAGTTCGCTTAGCTCTCCACTCAAGCTTGGCAGGCCATCACTTCGGATGCAGTAGTGTTGTTATATCCAGAGGGGTTGTACTATTCCCTTTTGGTTTGCACACAGAGAAACAAGAAAATCATTTCCAGATGTTCCATTGCATCAGAGAACATATGCAGTAGTTGAAGTTAACCTTCTGGCCAGTTGGGTCACCCAAGAGGTCCCACCAGACAAATGAGTTATTCAGAGTCTGTTCCAGACTCCTTTTGGTGCCAAAGGAAAACAAGGATGTAAGACCAATTTTGTTTCTAAGCAGGTTGAACACTTAATGTCAAGTATACCATTTCTGGATGGTCATGGTACAGTCCATTTTGCATCTGTTGAAGGATGACTGGATGTGCTCGATAGAGCTCATGGATGCCTGCCATCATATAAAGACTGTAAAGGCAGTCCAGGAGACTTCTGCACTTTCATCTGGGAGCCAAACATCACCAGTTCAGAGCTGTTCCCTTTGGCCTTACCATAGCCCCCTGGGTGTTAACCAAGTGCATGACAGTTGTGACAACCTGATTCGGGCTGCAGGGGTTTCCAGTCTTTCTGGACCTAGATTGGCTCCTCACCGCCTCCATGAGAGGGTTTCTCATCAAAGCTCAGGACTCCTTTTTCCAGCTGTGTTGATACTTGGATATCATGGCGAACTATGAAAAGTGTAGTTTACTGCCTGTTCAAGTGTTGGGGTTAATTGGCTGCCATTTGGATATGGTTTCTGGACAGCAAAACTTCCAGTTCACAAGTTAATGTCTCTTTGAATGGAAATGTCCCATCTGCTCCTATTTTACAACCCCCCCCCCCAGCCTCTATGACTTCTGAGACTGTTGGAACACATGGCACCATTGATTTGCCTGGTACCTGTAGTGAGATACCATATAAGGATCCTTTGGTGGATATTAGCAGCACAATGGTTATATCTAACACAACCTATGAATTTTCCTTTTGATGTAATGAACTCTTGTTTGGTGCAAGTGAGATGGTAGTTGGTATCGTCTCGTCACCCCTGGATAACCTTTTGATCTGAAGTAGGAGATTCATTTGTCTGCAACCTGTGGGTTATGGATCCGATATCGGATCCGAACCGGCATGGTTTACCAGCTATGGATCCAAGCTCTCAGCTCCTCCCCTCACCCATAATGCCCTGCTCTACCCTCATGACCTCAGATCTCATTTGCCGCGCATGGTGACCAGATAGTGTTTTTCCAGCTCTCCAGCTAAGTGATATTTCTTGTATCTAAAGTGTTTAAATTTAAAAATTTTTGTTAAAGTTGTGTGAAAGTGTAGGTTTCCCTATTATATTATTACTTTTTTGGTGTTTAAAACTTAATTTTAATATCCCTCCCCTCGCTGGTAGCGTAGTGTGTGTTTGGGCCTGTGAGTGGTTTTTGTTACTTTACTTTTATTAGTTCTAGTAACATTGTTTGTTTGCTTTTGGGATGTCTGAGCAGCCCAAAGCTATTTTTTCTAAGTGCTCCGAGTGTGGCCATAAGCTTTCCCCAGCTGATGGCCACACTCGGTGTGTTAGATGCCTGGGGGTTGAACACCTCACATCTGGATGTTCCATTTGTGCAGGGTTCAACCCCAGGGCTTTGAAGGAGCAGAGGTCCAAGCTTGTTTTGGCGGGTCTCTTGCCGCCGGACTCGGCTCCGGCCTCCGCTCCTTCGGGGGTAACCGTTACCACGGTTGTCCCCTCTCCGGCTCCCCCCCCTCCTCCTGGGACTCAACCTCCCTTTAGTGGTTCGGAGGAGAGGGAAGCTAGGAAGAAAGACCGGAGGGAGAAGCACCTTAAGCGGCGGGCCGAGACCTCTGTTTCGGCCCCGCCAGCCAAGCGGGCTTCTCCCCCGGCTTCCTTGTCTGCTGGCTCTCCCCCTCCTCGGCTCCGGTCTCCAGCGTGTTTTTCACCGGGACCTGAGGAGGAGGAGACCCGATCTCCGTCGAGGCTATCGAGGAGGCACTCAAGGCCTACCTCGGTAGCCTCGTCGAGATCAACTTACAGCCTGTCGGACGCTGATCTGGACCGGATGATGAGAAGGTTCATCCAGGCCCAGATGCAGATGGGAGTGCTCTTGCCTCCCCCCCCTCTGGGGGGGAGCTCGACCCCCTTTTTCAAGCCAATTGCTCCTTCTCCGACCCGCTACCCGGGTTCGGAGCAGTTGGAGCCGAGCAGCTGGGGGGCGGGGGGTGGGTCGGCGCCGATAGTACTTGGTACTTCGGATCCGACCCTGCCCTCGAGTGCATCGGATCCGACCTCTCGGAGCCTGGATCCGAGCTTCGGATCCGGGGGGATCAGTGCTCCTTCGGCGCCGTCTGTGTCGGAGCGCACTGTCCCTTCGGATCCGAGCGCTTCGGCGCCGGCTCCGATCCACTCGATCCGAGGGGAGCCGATTGTCGGATCCTTTGGTCGAGGTCGGCTCCCTTCGGCTTTTGATGTAGTGGAGAGGGCCCTGTTGAGGGTCTCCGGACCCCCGGCACTTGTTTCGGCTCCGTCCCGCGCTCCCTCTGCACTGGGTCAGGCTTCCACCATCCGGCCATTGGGACAGCCCGCTCCTGTGCCCCAAGCTGTTCCCCTGGGACAGGTTACTGTTTGCGAGGAGTCCTCTGACAGCCCCCCAGAGGATGTTCCTCGCAAGCATACGTGCAAAAGGAGGCACATTGACTCCCCCGAGTCTCTCACGGAAGACACGGATTTGGAGGAAGGGGAAGGCTCCCCACGATCACCCCCCGATCAATTTTTCAATGATGACCAGAGATGCCAAGACCTATTGACAGAGTTATCAAGATTGTATCTTCTCAGAAGACATATGCTAGAAAATGGAAATGCTTTGCACTGTGGGTTTTGTCTAAGGGGGCTAGATCCCTTTTCAGCTTCACATAATGTTATTCTTGATTCCCTTGCTGATCTTTTTCAGTCCAGTGCTATTAAGTTTCAGCTTGCTGCTGTTTTTAATTTTCACATTGGCAGCAATAACACTCCTTTAGCTACCCTTGTGATATCTAAGGCCTTCGTAAAGGGTATGTTCTTGTTACTATCACCAACTTATGATTCCATTCCTCCTTGGGAATTGCCGTTGACGCTACAAGTACTAGGTAGCCCTCTTTTTGAGCCTTCAGCCACCATTTCCTTAAAGATGCTTTCTTGGAAAATGAATTTCCTAGTGGCTATTAACATTGGTGAGACAAATCTCTGAGCTGCATGCATTACCCTCCATCTTTCCAAGTTTGATTTTTCATTAAGGCAGGGTTATCAGGGCTAATCCCTCCCTTTTGCCCAAGGAAGCCTCAGAGTCTACTTTGCACCAGTTTATTCCTCTGCATGTGTTCTTCCCGAAGTTTAGTATTAAGGGTGAATATTTACTGCATTGTGTGGACGTTCATAGACAAGTGAGATTTTATTGGACAGAACCAGAACATTTACAAATGTTTCATTTTTCAGTGCTAGGTTGGACAGGACAGTGTCTAAAGCTACCATATCCAAATGGCTTTCTGATTGCATTTCCTTTGTATACAACCTAACAGAAAGGCCCTAATCTGCAAAACCCAAAGGACATGCTACTGGTGGTGGAAACCTCTACTGCTTTTTTTTTTATCCAGAGGTGCTTTTAATGATATCTGTGCCACTGCTGCTTGGGCTAGCCCTCATACTTTTGTGCCCATTTACAAATTAGATGTGCAGTCAAGGTCTAGGGCCCCTTTTGGTTCCAACATTCTGGAAAATCTCTCCTAGGGCCTCTCTGGGTTGATACATGTCAGGGGACTCTGTCCCACAGATTGAAGCTGTATGGAAACAACAGCATCTGATATGAAATGTATACACTTGTCATAATGTTAGATCTGTGTTTTCTTTTTTCATCCAGTTCAGCCATCCCTCCCTAGCCCTTCTGATACTGGTTTGCAATCAATATGTTTGAGCATCCAGGCCTTGGAGGTGTCCCCTTTTGGGTCCTTTATTAAGTTCCTGGAATTTTTTTGGCATGTTCTAAAACCAGTGTGAGGGGCAAACTATCTGAAGTGGATGAAGGGGAGCAGTGGATTATCTGTAAAATAGGCAGAGCTCTAGAATCAAAGTATCTGAGAAGTTTAGCATCTGATCAAAGGTTGAGTCGATAACCCACAGGTTGAACCAGATGGAAACAGGCAACACAAATGTATCGTTAAGGTAAGTACATAACTTTCGATCTGATGTTGTCAAGTCCTCATCTCTTCTTGACTTGTGGGTTATGGTTCCTATACTCTGAACCAATCTGGTCTTTAGAAAGTTCTAGTCAGCCCAAACAAAAAAAATCTCTCGAGCTGCTAGTCTACCCACAGTGCACTTCTCTATATCACCTCAGATCTTGTTTGCTGCTCTTGCGAGTTAGAGCGTCAGCCAACTCTCTCGTAGCTAAGTATTTTCAAATTATTTTATAACTTTTTACTTCATAGCTTTTCTTGTTTTTGAGTGTCTGGTCTACCCTTGAGTGTGTGATTTTCTCTTACCGCTGGTAGTTTTTCATTCCCCCTACCATCGCTGGTAGTCCCATCTCTATTTTTACTTTTGTAGTATGTTTTCTACCATAATTGGTAGACTTTCTTTACTTTATTTTGTGTGTGTGTGTGTGTGTGTGTGTGTGTGTGTGTGTGTGTGTGTGTGTGTGTGTGTGTGTGTGTGTGTGTGTGTGTGTGTATCCTTTGATAGGATTCTGCTATGGCAGAGAATCTTAAATCTTCTATGACAGGCTTTAAACAATGTACTGAGTGCAGCAGAAAGATGCCAAACTCCGACTCTCACGAAAATTGTGTTTACTGTTTGTGGTTCCCCACTTGAGTGTAGATTGTTCCATTTGTCAGGGCTTTAGTAATAGAACCCTGGCAGAGGGAAAACAAAGAAATCGATGCTCAAAGGGCTCCTTAAGGACCCTTTAGAGGAAGCCTTGTCCAAGGCCGACCAGTCTCTGGCTCTAAGTCTTCTCGTTCTGTGCCGTCGTCTCCTTCAGCACCAACTGTTAAAAAGCATAAGCATGCCTCTGCAGGCTCCTCCATGTAACTGAAAGTCAAGGTTCTGAAGCTTTCAGAATGGTCAAAGTCTCTGGCACTGAAAAGTTCTTCTGTACCTTCTACACCGGCTATTCTTATGGCTCCAAGTCCTAGTTCTATGGTTCCAACAACCTTTACGGCTCTGATTTCGGTGCAGACTGTTTCCCCCATGGCGCAATAGACTGTGCCGAAGCTAGTGATGGTTTCAAAACCCAGGTCTAGCTGTTCGCCATCTTCAGACCCTTTCCATGGAAAATTAACCTAGTCCATTCCTAGAGAGACCGGAGTACCCTTCAGGTTTTTCGATGTGCTCCAACAGAAGTCTTTCTGAAATGGATGTTAGGGTGGTGGACCAGATCTTGGCAGCCTGGGATCTTCCGTCTTCTGTTCAGCCCCCACTCTCTTCTTCAGAAGGTGTTTTTTTCCTCTGTCCACACCCAATTATTCTCCTCCTCTAACACTGGCACAGATTTTAGAGCCATCAGCTCCGTCCTCCCAGGTTCCAGTCACTTCAGCACTGACTACAGTTTTGCCCTAGCCACCACTTCTGACTATGGCCCCCTCTGTGCCATTGGCACCGTCAGGTACCCAGGACAGTGTCTTTGCCGCCCATCACAGAGGGTTTGTATTGGCTCAGAGTTTTTGACAGAACCATCCTTATCTCTTATGGCTACAGTGGCAAGGGGCCCTTTATCTGTTCCGGTCTGTTAGGTGAGGCTCTCTGGGCACGGTGTGACTCCGGTTCTGAGTTTGTCGGTCTCTGTTCTGGGCGGTCATCCCTCAGGGGTCCTGCCTTTCAGGCTATGGAAAGGGCTTTAGCCATTGCTGCTTCTCACATGGCTCCTGGGTTGCTGGAGTCTTCCCCTGTTCTCCCAGGTTTTTCAGTTCAGCCACCAACCTCTACCCTAGACGGTGCACATCACAGTCGAAGACCTGCCTTCTAAAGGCACTCTCTTTTCGAGTCATCCTCAGATGTCCCCACTGAAGAGCCCCCTTGGAGGAGATTGTGTAAGAGGAAACAGCTTGATTCTGCAGAAGAATCCATCACAGAGGACACAAATTTCTATGAGGGGGAGGGTTCCCCATGGTCACCTCTGGAAGACATCTCTTTTGGAGACTTTCTGGAGATCATAAAACAGAGGGGTGATTGGAAGCCCAAAAACTCATCTTCAGAGGAATCTGTTTACTTGTGGGCCTTTGGTGTGCGCCCATCTACCACCTGGGTGACCCCGCTCGCCAACTAATTAATTGCTCCATGGGTTTGGAAGTCTCCTGAGTCTGTGGCACCAGTCCCCTGGAAACCTGACAAAATACTGCTCCAGAAGACCACCCACATTGAGCTAAAGGCTTGATAGTAGAGATGCCATAGTGGTAGCGGCTGCCATGAAAAAAGATCTAGATGCGTCAAGTTCTACTGTCCATCCCCTGAACTGATAGTCCAGGGCGATGGACAGATTTGAGAAGCTGGCCTGTGCATCATCTACCTTCTGGAGCAGGTCTTTGAACTTCTTGGCACACTTCAATAAGCTCCAAAGGGATCTGATCAAGGAGCTGTCAGATACCCTGTTGGGAGCTGTGGCTGAGGGGGTCCAGGGAAAAGTGGCCTCCCAACTAGCTACCCTGGAGTCCATCTCAAACTCGTCCATGAGGCTCATTACACACAAGGCCAAAGGGGCGACCATGTCAGCAGCTTCAGGCGTTGCAGTTCAGAGACATGCTTGGAAGCGCCTATGTAAGTTTGCGGAACCATTCAAGTCTTACTTTGTCAATGATCTCTTTGATAGGTCCTCTTTGTTAGGTCCCAAAATAAAGGAAACTCTTTCCAGCTGTGAAATGGATGGAAAGACAGTCTGCTGTGGGCGTAAGTTTTTCACTCTTCAAAGATCCTATTCCAGGAATCAAAGGAGTGGTAAAATGTGGTTCAAGAAATTCCAGAAGCCTTTTCCAGGACACATGGCTCAGACTCTCCTTGGGGCAGAGGGGGGGGGGGTTATAGTGGAAGAGGCCATCCGAGAGACAGGGGTGGCCCGCAGAATCAGGGTTCCAGGGATTAGCTCTCTGGTTAGCCCTATCAGCACTCCTGAAAGCGGGCCCAGTTGCTTACCTCTAGATGAACCCAGTCCACCACCTTCCTCTCATGATGGCTGGACCTGTCTTCCCAGCCTAGCTCCAGCAGATGTCTGAGGTACTAATCGAACCTGGGTTATCTAGTTTATAGTCAGGGTTTTATCCCAATTTCTAATAGAGTTGACCTTACTTGGATGAATCAGATAATTGTGCAGGCAGTGATCAGTGGAAATAGTTGAAATTGACACAAACATTCTTGATAACACTTAATTTAGTTTTTTTGTTGGGGGGGGGTAAGTGTATGCATGGTCCCTTAACAAGAGGGATTTAAGTGTTTGGAGTTGTTCTGTACTTGGTTAATTAGTAGTTTTTAGGTACTTTGCAGAGACCAAGATGCATTATAGAACTGATTATTGAGATATTTGTGGTCATTTGGTGACAGGGTTGCAATGTGTGGTGAATCATTTTGGATTGCCTTGTTGAGGTGTCTTGGATCCTGCTGCAGTGTGTTGATATCCACAGATATGTCTGATGCTTTGTAACCAGGACTCTGTGAATAATCTGACTCTGTGAATAATCTAAGATAAAAGATTATTTGTTTTTGCCAAGGTTCATGTAGGACAAAAAATGTACCCAATATAGAGTATCCTACTTGCTTTCTGTCAGTTTCCTTCATGGGATGTGTTTGCAGTTAGTCCAAAAGCTTTTTTCATTAGGGCTGCCTCTACTTTTGTGGCCTACTTCTGTAATTCCAAATTGAATGATATTTGTGCTGCAGCAATTTTTTTTGTTATCCCTCAAATCACTCAGTTCCTCACACATGACAAACAGTTGATGCAACTACCAGCTACAGGTTGTGTTTTAGGGGCCAGAATTGACAGTGTTATGATGTTCATCATTCCTCCTGCCTTGGTGGCATTTTTGGATCGTCTGCCACTGTAACCCAGTGTAGGCCAGCTTTCAAAAGCTCAACTCCCCTCAGTCTCTCTTCCTGTGACAGGTGATTGGCTGAGCATATCATGAGGGAAAGCCTGCAGAGTTTAGAGGAAGTGAGTGTTAGTCTTTTTCTGCCATCCAAAGAAGAAAGTCCTCTGACTCTTCACAGGATCCAGTGTTGATTTGTCTAACTTTCTTCTCAGATGAGCCCCATTTAGGGCCCCCCTGCCTGTCATTTTATTATTAGGGTTTATTCTTTCTATTTTTGTGCATCTAAAAGTATTTATTTTAGTATTTTATTTGTATCCGTGTTTAACAGGAATTCCTGCTTGTAGAAGTGTTTATTTGGCTTCTATCTTTGACAAAAAGTTTTTCCTGTTTCTGAGGAAGGTTTCAGTGTTTCTCTTGGAAGTACAATGTGTATGCGTGCTGATAGACACTTTTCACAGGAAAATGTTGCAGAACTTGGATTTTTCAGCATTTATACATTTTTGCTATATGCATGACTCTGCTGTGTATTTATAACATCTGATTGCAATTTTGCTGCACATGAAATGATTTGAATGTACTGTGTTGATCTTACTTTTTCTGACAAGAACATATAGTTTAAATTGCTATTAAACATTATTTTGACAGTTCATGGTTATAGTGTGTGGAACTAATTTTTAACACTGGTTTGGCACTTTGCTTTGGTGTTTGGACTTTCTGATGGAAATTATTTAACTTTAGTCAGTTGCAAAAGAATCTGGAACACATTTCAAACCTTTTTTGTTTGTAATAATATCTCATTTTGGCAGTGTTTACTTGTGTGGGGACATAGTTATTGTTAAAAATTTTAAGTACGTATTCTGATGCATTATCCAGTACTGTCAGTTTATTATTTTGGCTGATGCTCCCCCACTCCCACCCCAAAACTTGATAGATCTCAACTCTGGTAACCCCCAAATCCGGTTTCATCTGAAAAGAAGCAACAGATAAAATATACCTCAGCCTGCAGTTAGTGATTCTGTCGGGACCCTGCTCAGCCTGCCGACCACTACACAGACAACCATCTCCTCTTGCCTCCCAACACTCAGACTTGTGAGAGATGCACCTATATGTCCAAATTGGAAGCCATGCACCTTCCAGCCAAGACCAGAATAGCTGGTGAAGAAGAGAAGGTCAACACCTGCACCGCACCACATGGAACACACATCCCTCCAGAACACCCACCATCACAATCTTCGCATAAAAACACAAACCGCAGATCCACCTTCGCGGAGTCTCTCAATACAAATCTACCCAAACAGCAGAGACCTCCAAGGCAGAAATGCACTGTACTACCACCACACAGCACAGACCACAAGACACATAGCTCACCTACACAGTGTGCCCCTCAACCTAAGCCCCTAAGGCAAAGCACCTTGCCCTATACAGTAGTCATATGTGACTCAATAGTGAAGCACACTGATGTCCCACTCACTAGGTTGAATAAGGAGAAGGTAACCATCAGCTGTCTATCAGGTGCCAGAATCCGACACACAACACGTACTCGGGTCACTCCACAGCAAGTACAAGTATGACTCCATCTTTGTCCATGTGGGTGTGAATGAACTGAGATGCACCTCCCAGGACTACATGAAGAGGCATGGTGGAGCTCTTGGATTGTTTGCCCCAGGCAGGTATGACCGTAGCCCTGAGCAGCATCCTACCATCACTAAGTTTCTGGTGTCATTCTAAGGGGATCTAGTATGTCTGCTTGGGATGACACGATTGACAGACTACGATGCTTTGCCAGAGTTGGCCTGCATCTGTCATCCCTGGCTTTCCGGGTACTGGCTAAGGCTCTGCCCACCCATGTAGTGCCTTGTTTAGGCTGTGCTCCAAAGACAAAATTACCACCGTAACAGCTGTAATTAAATGCAGTTTGAGGGTCATGCTGCTCAATGCTAGAAGTCTAAATATCAAGATGCACTTGCTCGAAGCACTCCTCAAAATGGAAAACGTCGACATTTATGCTGTAACAGAGACCTGGTTTAAAGCAGCAGAAAGCACCCCTGTGCTACCAGACTATAACTCATTCCACACCTTTTGGCCCTAGAACGTGGACCGAAGCTCCAAAGGTGGTGGTGTCTCCATATTCATAAAGGATATGCACACCTCTAGACTAGTAGGCCAGCATAACACATCTGAGGTACTCCCAAGTACAGCTAACCTTGGGTAATATGGCGATTCAGGTTGTAGCCTGCTATAGTTCACCAACCATGTCCCAAGACTCTCACTCCACATTCCTAAGCACCCTGGAAATTATTAAGATCCACCCAAACACTCATGCTAGGTGACTTCAACTATGCCAACATTTGCTGGGAAAACTACTCCTGCACCAATGCACTGGCCCAACGCTTCCTGGAATTCATCTATTCCAGTGCCCTGGACCAGCTCATTTTTATCCCTACTAGAGGAAACAACATCCTTGATCTGGTTATTACTAACATGGGCAACTGTTGCTCTACACCAGTGGTCAATCCCACCTGGTTAGATCCGACCACAAACTAATCACCATGGAAATCCACATCTCACCCACACCCCCCGCAAAGGTATCCACCGTGAAAAACTTCTCCAAAGCTGACTTTTTATTCTTAAAAACAGAGGTGGCTAACTTCATGGCACCCATGCCAATGGAAAATAGATGCATGACTGCCGAATCATACACCAATGCACTGTATAAACACGTACATAAATGCATGGAACTAGCCATACCCAACAGAGCCAAGAAGCTCTCCTCCAAAAAAAGGAAGCCCGTCTGGTGGTCCCCTGCCATTAATAAACTCAACAACAGAAGGAAGAAACTGTTGCAGAAAAAGGTGAAGTCTCAAGACTGAAAAAATTCCCTTATTAGCCTCCACAAAAAGTTGAGATCCCTCATCAAAACCTCCAAAGCCAGCTATGAAAGCAGAATTGCGACAGACACTAAAAACAACCACAAAGCCTTCTATAGTTATATCAGGAGCCTCCATAGCAGTACCCACATTTGCTCTGAGTTACTGCACAATGGTACCTCCTATACTGAGCCAAAGGATATTGCCAACATACTGGCCGACGGAATCAATGCCAACTTTACCCCTCTCTCCTCCCTAAAGGACCAATCTCAATATCGGAAGAATGCCAGGCACCCAACATTACTGCAGCACACATTAAAGCTGCGTTGTCTAAGGCCAAGAATACAGCTTCCATGGGAACCGACAATATCCCTGGCTGTGTTCTACATGAATTACCAAGGGAACTGGCACCACATCTGTTTGTTCTTTTCACTCACAGCCTTACCTCAGGCTTTGTCCCTACTGAATGGTGGATTGCTACAGTCATCCCTCTCCATAAAGGAAGAGCGACTACAGACACTGGAAATTATCGCCCCATTAGCCTGACTAGTCTGATATGTAAGGCTATGGAGCGTATCATCATGGACCTAATTAACAAGGATATAGGGAATCTCCAAACTCTAGCTCCCACACAATTTGGTTTTGTGAAAGGTAGATCATGTATGCTCAACCTGGTTGACTTCTTTGAGTCGGTCACCAGAGCAGTTGATGAAGGTAAGGCAGTTCATACAGCCTACCTCGATCTGGCCAAGGCCTTTGATACCATTCTTCACTCTTATTGATAAGTTCAGCAAACTAGGCACCAACCCCTATATCATTAGGTGGATTGCAAATTGGCTCACATATAGAACTCAATGTGAAAGTAGCAGACTGCAAGTCAGACTGCTGACCAGTCACGAGTGGAGTCCCACAAGGATCATTCCTGGGTCCTCTCCCGTTGCCAACTACTTCTCAGAAGTCCAGGCCAACACTGGGGGACTCTGGCTGACCAGATTCGCAGACGACTGCAAGCTGGAAGCCATTATTAACTCCCCAAGTGATGCAGACATTCTGCAGAAAAGACTCGCTGAGACCAATGACTGGTGTCGAAAGCATGACCTTAGGCATAATACCAAAAAAATGCGTCGTCATCCCCTTTGGGAAAAACTCAGTTCCCACTAATTACCACATTGATGGGAGCCCACTGAACACTGAAGGCATTATAAGAGATCTGGGGACACAGGTTGACAGCATCCTCTCCTTTAACCACCACATTGCCACTGTGGTCAGAAAGTCCTTCTATGTGGCACATCTCATTACCAAGGATTTTGCAAACAGGAAGAAAGAGGTCATCATTTTTCTCTACTCTTCTCTCATTAGGCCAATCATAGAATATAATGCCCCATTTGGGATGTACCTCACTAGACACCAGCAACAGCTGGAGATGCTGCAAAAGTACCTCATGAAGACGATCCTAGGCCTTAAACACATGTCCTACACGGACAGACTCAAAAAACTCCAGCTATTCTCTGTCTCATGTCTACTAAGAGGCAATCTCTGCATGACTTGCAAAGTCATGGTCTGACCCAGCTCTGTTAGAAATGCTACATCTAAAGAAATCCAAATCCCTCCGCAACACACACTCCAGAGACCTCAACCTTATTACCACAGTTAACAGAACATGCTGGAGGAACAGGTTCATAACACAGAGACTACCCATGCTCTGGAATAGACTTCCCATACATGTCAAGCAGAGCCCCACATTAGCCCTTTTCAAGCAAAATCTTGAGTGAATGGGAAATAAAGTTCACACCAGTGGCTGTACTTGGTAGAGGCACTGGAAACTAACGACTGGTGGCACAATGCCATGGCACTTCTGTGGGCTAGGCTTGTAAAGGTCCCAGGGCCATTAGCCCTAGTACACACCTATGAACCTATAAACTTGCATTTTGCCCCATCTCACTCTAATGTAGCTTTGCCAGACATTACGGATGGGATTAGGCATATCCTTTAGAGTTGTTCCAGTACCTGACACAGGTATGGGAGAACTAAACCTTTTAGGTACCCAAGTAGTCAGGGGTAAGAGACTCCTTGCCAGACATAATACCCTAGCTCCAAATATTTTACCTAATAGTGCAGTTCACAAGAAGAAGAAACAGAAGCTTCATCATATAGCTGAAAATCATAGTAGCTGTTTGTAAGGCTGATGTGGTTTCCTTGACCAAGAGTGTTTTGCAGACAGCTAATTGTGGTGACTGTGTTCCTGTACAGGGCTAGAGTCCTTTCTGTTTCAGAGAGTGATGAGGAGTTTGAGGACAATGGTGATTTCCTAGACACTGAGACCAGGCACTCTACTTCTTTGGAAGGTGAACCTGGGGTTAAGACTATTTAAGTGTTCAGTTTTCCTCAGACGATTGCGAGATTTAGTGATGTTTTTGCTTGAGCAGTCAAGAACTACCCCAGAATACTATTTTAGAGAGGATGAGCTGCCCAGTTCTGTGGCTACCTCCTCTCTTACTAACCCTGGAAGATATTTGTAAAGCTGCCTGTAGGACAGCAGTGTCTGTTCCAGTAGTCCCTAAAAAGGCTTGGAGAAAATATAGGGTCTTCTCTGATATGACATGTTTCTTTTCTCATTTAACTGCTGATCCAGCTTCATTCTTTCCAGCTGGCTGCTCAAATAAAAGTCCTTGGCTTCATCTAATACAGTATTGCCTGATAGAGGGGAAAATGGTTAGATTTTCAGGACAAAAGGATGTCTCTTTCTAGTAATCTAGCCTTTAGAATGTTAGTTATTAAGACAATGTGGAAATTTATTTTACAGTGTGTATGTAGTGTGGATAATTTTGCTGCATCCATACCTTCAGAGCAAAAGTCTTGTATGAATTAAATTGTTCCAGATTTTACTCTGGTTTCGAAACATGCTTTGAGAGGTGTGCTTGAATGTGCAGATACAGTCTTGAGAAATGCTGCTACTTCTGGTGTATTAAGATGGTATCCTTAGTTACGTAATTAGAACTACTATGATTTAAAAGCCAAAATTTTGAATGCACCTTTAGTTTTGAATTGGTGTTTGGGTCTCTGTTACCTACAGTATCAAACAGTGGGGTAATGGAGGCAAATTAAGGCACGGGGCGTCTGGTATGTTTCATGTACCAAATTTCTCCCCAACCAAGGTGCGTTCCTTCAAGGGGCAGAACAAACAAAAATTCAAGAAAAACAAAGTCGGGATTCAAAAGGAAATGGCAGAAGGATAATTCTTCTAAGCAAAATGAGGGGGTTCTTTCAAAAAAGGATCAATCCCCTGCTAAGGAATAACTGTACCAAGTCAGAGATCCCCAACCTTCCTTCTCTTCCTACTTCCCCTAGGCTGTCAGTCTACCCTGCAACCTGGCCACAAATAGACTCAAACAACTGGGTTCTAAGAATAATTTGGAAAGGAAACACTTGACAATGGATAGAAAATTCTCCCCTTTTCAAGAGAATTTCCCATCACCAACAGACCAGACAGAACTGTTTCCTCCTGTACTGTATCACGTGGTAGAAGTGGAGAGTCATAGAACCAGTGTCTGTGATGCACAAATCCAAAGGATCTCACTCCAGAATTATTTTGGTACCAAAAAAGGAGCACTTCTGGAGATTAATCCAAGATTTATACTTTCTAAAAACCTTTGTAAAAGTTCAAAAAGTCAAAATAGTATAAAGTTGGTTCTAGGGTTGCTTCTTAGACCACTGTTTCGTGTTGACTTCTAGATCTCAAGGAAGCATATCATATCCCTATTGCTCCCACTTTCTGAAATTTTTGAGATTTGTTGTATCTGGCTTGCATTATCAGTTTCTGCATTACCCTCTGGGGTAGCTGCTGCACCCTGAGTGTATACAAATTGTCTGATCTCAGTGGTTGCCTATTGCAGAACCCTGGACATCCACATTTCCTTATTTAGATGACTTGCTGATTTGTGCAGATTCTGTATCCAGGTGTTTGGAGTCCTTGGACAAGGTTGCATCCCTCCTTTCCCACCTGAGATTCAAAATGAACCTTCAAATGTCCTTCCACACACCCTCTCATTGAATTGTTTTCTTGGAGTGTTGGACAGACAGTGAAAAGGATGGCCTTTCTGCCAAAAGATAATGTTCTGAATTATCAGGGCATTTTCTTGGATTTCTCTCTTGATGTGGCCTCAGCAAGAGAGTTGTTCTAGGCCTCATGGTGTTCAGTAATCCTCATAACAGTAGCCAGACTACATATGAGAATAAGTCAATGGTAATTGAAAAATTGTTGGACCCAACACCTTCTTCACTTGGATTTCTGGGGTACAAGTGCTGGAATTTTTGAAATGGAACTGTGGTGGTGAAAGAGGTCAACTGTCTCTGAATTCTGGACTCCCTTTTTTCTCTTCAGACCCCACTCATATCTGCCAGATGTACTCCTCAGATTTTGCATTGTGAGTTGTTACCATGGGAGTTCAAGTGAAATGCTTGTGGGGTCCTCGGAGCAAACCAAATCACAGATACATAAAAGAGGTGTTGATAGTGATTCATGCTTAAACATTCTTCACCACTTAAGGACACAGAGTCATCATCTTGTGGCCACTGACAACACTATCATGATGTGGTACCTGAACAAGCAGAGGGATACAAAGTCATACCCTCTTTACCAGTTGGCAGTGATGGCCTGGGAGCTATCTCTATAGCATTCTTTGATTGTTCAGGCTTCGTACGTTCTGTCCACACAAAGCACAGTGGCATCCATGCTATGCATATCCTGGATAGACCCTTTTGAGTGGAAGTTCCATGTAGAGATGTTCCAGGACTTGTATCATTCTCATGTTTGGGAATGTTCATGTATGCATTTTTGCCTTTTCCAGCGATTCCCTAGGTAATTCTAAAGATTCAGAAAGAATTAACAAAGATCCTTCTGGTAAACCCCCTTTTGGCCCAGACAAAGTTTGTTCTCTCTTATTGGAATTGGCTAAGGGCAGTCACCACAAGCTTCCTCAGACTGGATCTGCTCACACATCATCAAAGGTGAATGGTACACCTTAGAGCAGCTATGGACGATAGCCTGGATGATTCCTTTTTTGATTACTTTTAGACATTTGTTCCATTAGGATGTGCAGTGGACATTTAAGGAGGCAAGAAAACCTGCAAGTAGCAAATATTACTTTAGAAGTGGAAGAGGTTTCTAGCTAGTGCCTGGCCAGTAACAGAGGTCCCAAAATGGTTTCAGCCCCTCTGGTTTTGAAATATTTGTGTGAGCTAGTTAGATATGGTATGTTGTATGCTTCTGTCAAAGTGCATTTTGTGGTCATCTCTGCTCGTTTGCACATGGATCTCCATCTTTTGTCTCTTTGTTGTCAAACTGTTTATGAAAGGAGTGTTGCACTTGACCCCCCCCCCCCAAAAAAAAAGCAAATTCCTCTTCCCTGAGATCTTAACTTTGTTCATGGAAAATTAACCCTGCCTCCTTTTGAACCCGCCTTTCAGGCTGATTTACAATTAATTACTTGGTAGACTATTTTTCTTATTGCTCTGACATCTGCAAGGCAAATTTCTGAGCTATAAGCTGTCATGGTGGGCCCAACCCCATCTGATTTTTTTTCACAAAGACAAGATCGTATTATGCAACAGTCCATCATTCAGGCCCAAGGTTGTTTCTGATTTTACCTTGAATCAAGCTGTCAGCATCAATCTTTCCAGTGATCTATACTGATACAAAAAATAAGGGAGAAAAGATTCTACATACCTTAGATGCACACAGGCAGATCCGGTATTGTCGTGACAGGAGAACACCCTTTAAAAATGCTGAACAGCTGTTTTTCTCCTATATAGGAGGGGCTAAAAAAGGTCAACTTGTCTGTAAGCAAACTATTGCACAATGGTTGTCATTTGCTATTGTTTTCTGTTACTTCCACCATAGTAAATTTCTTCCAGGCAAGGTTATGTATCACTTGGCTAGGGCCTTATTCTTTTTGACGGCATATTGGAAAGGGTGGATTCTTAAAGCATTTTGAAGGCAGCAACTTGGTCTTCTGTTCTCTTCACAAAACACTACAAATTGAATTCCTTTTCAAGGTCCAGAGCAGGCTTTGCTAGGACCATTTTCTAGGGGCTCCTGGTTACTTATCCTTCCACCTCCCAGGTAGAAATTAGATCTGGGGAATCTACACAAAATGCCACTGAGACCATGGGAATGATGAACATAATAAAGTTGCGCAAGTCCTGCTTGCCTGTAACAGTAGATGTGCAAATTCTTTACTTCCTCAGTGACAGCACCCACCCACCATCCCCCAGATTGTGCATAGATGAGGTAGGTTTCAGCCTCTTTGATACTGTTATTTGATTTTTTTTTGTATGTTATCATTGGCTGCAGATTATTTCTTGCTAGATGATTCTGGCTTCAGGTAATTTCCTTCCTTCTTTGTGGAAGTGAAAAAGCCTGAACACACATTCCTATGACAACTGTAGGTGTCCTCCTCAAGATATATTCAGTCAGTCAGTTGCCTCAGGAAGAATGAGGAAGAAGTAGTCTGAGGCTTTTGAAAGATGGCCAGTACTGGGTTACCTTGGCAGATAAGTAAAAGTATATGTAAACCTCTGGATTACATCTGTGAAAGCGCTTACCTGTTACTTGATTAAAGGAACTTGTGTGTTTTATCTTGCTGTGTGGAACCAGTTTACTTTGCTATATACCTTGGCAGATAACCCAAAATGCCACTAAGGGCTGTGTGGTAGGTAAGACCTATGCAACTGTACCTTCCTTTGTAGTAGCCACCTCTTGCTGAAGATGAATCCTTCTACCACATACTAGTTATGTCTGCTTACCATAGCAGTAAATCTTAAGAGGTCCGTCTTAATTTATGACCCTCCTATCCACCAGCCCCTTTCTTTTGTCCAGATTCCTTGCCTGCAGTCTTAGGTCAAAATCGTGCTCAGTGGCCGTTTTGCTTGGTCTGAACTGCAGAGTAGTCCTCCATAGGACATTATAGGGCATCAGCCAGGCATTCTAAGACTTGCAGGTAAATTATGATTCTTACTGCTGTGACCCTCTAACAGATATATGGCAAGTAACGATAACTTTTTTTTGCCGGTTTTCAACTCTTTATGAAGACTGAGATTTAAGCTACAGGCTGTTGAACAGTTTACTGAGTCAAGTGTTGTTACTAGTTAGTATGCTAAGTGGAATGCTTACACAAGACCATGACATAATCTGTATATTTAATTTCCTGCACTCCTGCATTCTAGTTAAAATTTTAAAATTAAACAACCTGTAACATCTTATCAAAAATTGTTTGACTAGAGCAGTCTCACCATAAAGTTTAAACAGCCATGGGTTAAAGCTCTAATTTATATTGGCCATAATGTAAAATAAATGAATCCTTCATTTTAGCTTGAACTCCAGGAGTCTTAAAAGTTTGTTGATGATTTCCATCTCCCAGTGGGTACTGGTGGGTACTTGTGGTCTTTTTTTCCATGATATTCTTCATTGACATCTGTGAGGTTGCTTCAGAGTTGAGGGGGGGTTCCCCCTTCCAAAGGTTATTTTAAGTCCTATATGAGAGCACATTCTTCTGTATGGGGGACTTTGGGTTTTGTTTTTGCATCCCATGTAAAATACATGCATGTTTGTCCTATTTCAGTGAAAGCAGTTTGTGACTTTTCTCAGATGACAGATTTTAAGGAATTGTTGTATATCTTTAGCCTGGTCCATGTTTTTTTATATTCTTCTCGGATGCTTTCATTTAATTCAGCAGCAGATAGACTAATCCAGAGCACAGTTTTTGCCATAGGCTAGCAGAGAAACAAATAATGGAAAACATAATTAAAATAATTTGGGGAACTTAATGTCCAAATCTTTTGGGATCCTACGAAGGTTTCTGGAAGGCAGTCAAGGGTCATTGCTTATTGGGCTATGATGTGTTCTCTGGGAATTAACAACATTTCCAAGTCTTACTGAATTTATAAAATGCTTTTGTTTTTCCTTTTTACTGATTGAAGATGTACAAATAGATGAGTAAGTAGTAGGAATTATAAGGTTGAGGTCATTGGTAAGGTAAAATACAAAAGAAAGTAGCTTGTTGAAGAATATCCAACGAGGAAGGGTTATGGACAGAAAGATTAAATACATCTGGGCAAGATAACCATTTTGTGTAGAAACCATCCATATCTTGTGTGCTGTTAGAGCATCACGTACTAAAACACTGGGTCCAGAATATGGCTTCTGTGTTACCACATTTGTTTTTTAAAAGTAGTTTGGGATAAACAGCATTTTTAAATAAAATGAGAAATTGTGCAGAGTACAAGTGTTGTAATCAAGGTGCATTATAAGAGTGAAACTTTGTGGTTCTAAGAAGTAATAGTGTAGGTTTCTTGTGTTCAGTAATTGTGTGTTTAGTATGCATTTTAAACATGAAATGATATATTTTTGTATGTCTTATCTTGGTGAGTAATTTTTGTCAGAAATATTGAATGAAGGGCAGAGTGAGGAGTTAAAGGTCATGACACACCATTACCCGCTACATGTAGGGGATACATAATGGATACATACAATCTCCAAAGGCAAGACAAAGGCATTGAGAACCCAGAAATTACCAGAAGTCATTGTGCAAAGGCACACAGTAAGGATGTCCTACCAACAAAGAATCCTTAATCAGATTATTAGACAACAGTGAGAAAAGATGTTTCCCAATGAAGCTAAAACATGTCCATATCTCTTCATGGGTAGTTACTAGACTTGCAGCCCAATATACCATTAAGGGGCTGAGCCCAAATTCACAGATGCGTCTAAGTACCGTCTGGTTAAGTGTCTTGCTCAAGGTCACATAGTAGATAAATGAAGACCAAGGAAATTAAGCCCTGTCTCACAGTAACTGCAGCTCACAACCTTAACCCTCTGCACTACCTACCAGACTAACATCTGTTACTTTTTATTTAGGAAGTTGTACCTCTATAACATGGAAGCCTTCTTTTCATGAACAAACTGAACGAGGGCAGAATCAAATATTGACTACACAGCAAAGCAGAACTTCAAGGACGACCAAAACTCCAGTGCTCTTTAGGGATGACACATGACCATGTGCAGGATGTTGTTCTTATCTGGTTGTGTAAGCACCACCTTTGGCAGCCATCGTATGCCTCACATTTTCATACTTCAGTCAACAAAAGCCTAGCCCTTCTGTGAGGCTGTTTTGTGCTGTGTCTGAGGAGGAAGGTATTGAAGTGAAGCATGCTTGAGGATGCACCATGTAGTGCTGCCAGAACAACATTCCCAGGTAGTGTACTACAGGGGTGTCTTCCTGTTCGCTAGAATGTCTTGCACCTAGTGCAACAGTGCATACTCTAGTCAAAATACAGAATTTGTGAAACCATCAGCTGGAGGTGAAACAATTAGCTGTACTTAGCCTGCATATATCTTTGTGATATTCCAGATTTGTGCTGTACACTGGAGGGGAGGATATGTCTGATATCATCCACCTCATTGTTAAAAAGTTCAGCTTGCACACATGTAGAGCGATGTAGATTGGGTGTATCAGTAATGTTTTGGCTAAAATGCTGTATAAAATAATAGTAATAAATTAAAAATTAATGAATAAATAAAAAGCCAGCCACCCATCTTCTACAATTCAGGGCCATGTGGAGCTGTAGCCTATTCTTGTCAGCAGTCAGGCAGGATCTGGATGGGATGCAGGCCAATCACTGTAAACACACACACCCTCACACTTGCAGAATCGCATGCATATTTAGGCACAGTTTAGCACATTGTCTACTGGAATGTCAGAGGACACAGAAACTTTTGAAACATAACTCTCAAATGTACCTCATTACGAGGAACATACCGCATTTGGGGGGGTCTTAAGTTCATCTTCCTCAAAGTTCCACATTGAAAGGCTGTGTCTGTTAGGAATTTAACTGATATCCATGGTAAATGGAAAGGAATCATATTAATTCAGTAAAATATCTTTTTTTTTTAGTGAGTAAAGCCAGTATATTTTAACCGTTGTGTAACCTTCCTAGTTGAAGGTGTTAGTAAGCTTTTAGTATGTGCTCCACATTTTACCCATTTGTTCCATGTTATGAAGGCTCTTGTTCCTCATTTCAGAGATGGAAGGTTGAGAGCTGTGCTTTGCAGATCCTCTGAGAACATGCGGACCGCAGCAGACATCTCAACTTAGAATCAAATTGGGGCTTTAAATGCTGAAAGGGAGCAACGTAAACTACCTTTCTGGCCTGTAATATTAAAAGCCTTTTTGCTTTTGACTGTTTTCCCTGGGAAACATTTTCTTCCACATTTAAAAATGCAGAAACGGTGTGGAGTCTCTGCCATGCATTTGCCTATTGTGTAAAGTGTATGCTAACCTTACGACTAACAGTACAAAATTTTGCATTAATGAGAACATGGTAGAAACTTTTTTGTGAAATTACAGCTTATTAAAATATAACATCTGTTAAAAAATGACTGCTCAGAAATTCTCTGGGGTACTGTTTTTGTGTAGTTTGTGTAAACATTAGTCCATGCCTTGTTTTTCCTTCTGTTTTTTTTCCACTTCATAAGGTTATGTTAAGCACTTGAACTACTTGTGGAAGTAAGTCCATTTTTTAAAAGTGAACATTTTTATTTCAGATTGGGTTGCATGGTGTGTGCTTTGTGGGGATGCTTCACTATGTCTTTTAGTGTGCCTACAGTTAAGTGTTTTGGTTGTGTTAGTAGGCTTTTGTGACCAGACTTGACATTAAATCTTCAGCATGTTTGTATTGTTGGCAGATTATAATCTGGAAAGATGCATTGTACTTTTCACAACTACATAATTAAATGGATTTTGCTACTGACGTGTGATTTTTCTCTTTTCAGGAAGCTTACATTGCTGACCTTGATGCAAAGAGTGGAGCTAGCTTGAAACTGACCATCTTGAACCCAAAGGGTAGGATCTGGACAATGGTGGCTGGAGGCGGAGCTTCTGTTGTCTACAGGTAAGTGCATGTGGAAGGAAGATAGCTTTAGAATAAAGTAAAATTTTACAATCAAGTCAAATTATACAATTCCTAAGTGACATCTGATTCTGTTCCCTGCTTAGAAGTGTCATCTGAATGCTTTTATTGATTCTGGGGAACCCATGCATCCTCCTTTACACAGAACATGTCCTTATTTGGGAAGTTATGTCCTACAGAAACGTGAAAAATGGTTTCATGTCCTGAACTTTTAGGGCAAAATAATTTCCTGTACTTCCTCTAACAGTTGCATAAAGCAATTATATTGTATCTGAAATACCTTAATATTACGTGAAAAGACAAATATAACTTAGAGTGAGCTTGTAGTTTAGCAAAAACAGTTAAGTTCAGTACTTTGCATTGGGTATTGGTATGCTTTATCTTGCAAAATGTCACATCTCTATAAAAAGTGCCTCACTTTGGACATCTGAAAAGGTGACCATCCTAAGTGGTAGAACCAAGCTAGTAAAGTAACTTAAGTAAGACAAGCCCCAACATACTGCCTTAGAAATCTGAATCATACTGGTCCTTTAACACAAATTCCACTTTCCAAATTTCATGCCTCTGACCATGTACCGTCAGTTCTGAGTCCCAAACTACAGGAGTCCTTCTTACCTGATCTTAAAGACATTTCATATTACTCCATGTTCCATGGACTGCTAAAATCTCATGTACTTTCAAGCTAAATGTTCCTGCAACACATAACCTAAATCAACTGATGTCTCTCTCTAACCTTAACTGCCCTACTAGTCTCCATTGCTTCAGTTCTCTCATCTCAGATTTTTGTATACCAGATATATGTTTGCGTGTGTTTTTGTATACCAGATATATATGTTTGTGTGTGTATTTGCTCGCTCTTAAATGTAAAGCAACCTTTGTAGTAGATTGCGTGTTGATAGTTGAATGTTATCCTTTCACTTTACTGATTTTATGCACTTTTGTATTCTTAGGATTGCACATTCTGTGTAATGTTGTTGACTGTCACTTCATGTTTTTGTTATCTTGTGCATTCTGTATGAATGATCATATTATTAACTCTGGGCTGAGATTGAAATTGGTCAGAACTGATCAGTGCTCTGCCCTGATTATCAAATTGAGTTTTCAGTGTAATGTAGTATTCGTTGAAGCTGTTAACTGTTATTTTGTCATGTTAGTAATTTATTTTGTTGTATAAGCATTGCTGATTTACCTGAATGTCAGAAATGGGATTGAGAAATCCTTGTTCAGGTATCCTCTTCGTATCTTAACTTGCAACATTTACTGTATATACTGTTGATGATCAATATCGTGTTATTGTATTAAAGCCAACAACCTGTAATGTTGTTTACTATTGCTGCAACTTTGTATCTCTGTTTATCCATGTACATGATACTTTTCTCCCTGGGCTTTTCTCCCTGGGCATCCACTGAAAAAGGACCTGCGTCCAATCGGAGTTTCCAGGTAAACAAATGTAAATAAATAAATAAGTATCCTCTTCAGAAGTTTGAAGATGACTGTTGCTTTGAGTTTAAAATTATTGAGCTGGGTGAAACGTTGCAGACAAAATACTTTACCCCCATAGAAGTTTCATGGAGGCTTTTGTGGGTTTCTCAAGCACCAGTAGGTTCTCATCTGGCAGTTAACTTATGATCTACCAAGAATTATATGGTTCTTTAGGGTGGCTTTTCTTTTAGGTTTGCTTTTCATACCTTTTCTGTGACTACTTTGTACAAAGCGACCTCTACTGAGCATTCTTTTTGTTGCCATGAGTAACCTGTGCATGAGCACTTATTTGAAACTTGCTTGGTTATATTCACTACCACTGCTAGTGCATGAAATCTTTTAATATGCTTTTATTTTGCAGTTTTGTGTGTTTGTTTTTGAAGTATTATTTTGTGAGTAATGTATGCTGGTGTGTTTTGTGCATAGAGGGATGTTCATCATGATTCACTGTTGCAGTAATAGACATATGGGTATATCTTGGTGTAATAGCCCTTGTCCGACACAAGTACCATAGATGTAACTCCCTCCTCCTGGCCATGCAGATTTCTGGGTATAAGGGTCGTCTGCTAGTAGTGCCATCTTCTAGCTCTGTCTTACCATTGAAGCCAAGGCAATTCTCACTGTAGACTGCATCGGTCAGTCTGAAGACCAGAGTGCTTCTCAAAGCTAAGTGCCTTGTTAGATGAGTTGTAGAACTAATATCGGTCTTGATTGTGGAAAGCAGATTCCACACTGGGGCTTTCACCACCCCCCCTTTTTTTTTTTGCTTGACCTGGAGCATGACATTCCAAATTGTCCTCACTTCAGTGACTGCACGATTCTTTTGTATGGCCAAGTCCCTTGCGCAATACATTGAGAAAGAAAAAGGGTGTTGGAGATCCTCCTGCATTATGGTGTCTGCCAGTCCTTCTCTCAACTTCTCCTGAAAACAGTCAGAAGCATCTGAAACTTCATAGTGTGCCAGAAGACATGGTTTCACCTTCAGCCAGACTGCCAAGTCTTGTGATTGCTGAAGAATTGGATACACTTTTGCAGTCCTTTCCTACAACCAAGGAAGTGTTGGAAGCCACTGTTTGTGTGCCCTTCACAGTTTGACATGCCCTCCTGATCCCTCTACATTTACACAAGGTGAGGGACAAGAGTTACCAGTTTGATCTGAGACTACTTTGCACGCCACAGCTTTTTTTAAATTTGGAACCCCCACCTAACCCCATAACTTTTAAGAACTTTTCTAAGGCAAGCTACATGTGATTAGGTGATGGTATATATAGCTAGTTTCCAAGTTCCCCCAAAACCAGAAAACAGAAATGCCAATGTGGAGGCATACACAACAACTTTGTGTGACCATATAAACAGTTGCATAGAATTGGCGCTATCAGACCAAAATAAGACTAGGACAAACTGCGAAAATAAGCCACCCTGGTGGACCCATGGTATAAATGGGTTGAACAACTAAAGAAAGAAAATCCTTCTAGAAGTAAGAAAGAATGTGTACAACAGAGTAAAAACTCCATTGGTCTAAAAGTATATTTTGAGGTAAAGATAGATGTAAAGTTGTCAATCTCGCCTTCATTCTTGCTGGATGGGTTCTGAGCCGATCCTCGGCTCCGACTCGGCACTTGCTAAGCTCGAGAGCTAATTTTACCAGCTCGAGGCAGCCCTATATCCCATGATGCAAGGCGGAGATTACACCGATCTCGTTTGCCGCTTTGCTAACGAGGTGCCTTCTTTTACCAGCTCTTGGTAAGTGAACTTTTCAGAGACTTTTCGTCTACCCCCCTTTAACTTTGTATATATATTATATTTTTGTTAATTATTGACTCACCTTAGCCCTATTCCCGTCAGTGTTCCCTTCTTTTTGACTAAATATTCCCTTGTCCCTAGTCAGGCCTTAGGCCTTCCCCTCCCTAAATTTTTTCCTGTCAGGGATTGTTTGTGTGTGACTGTGTGTTTTCCCTGGTTAATTGAATTTAATTAATTTAATTTAATTTGTTGGACTGAGTGTTTTTTGTGTGTGATTGTGTTACTGTTGTTCGACACAGTTATGTCGAAGGACACTAAGGTCTCAGGCTTCAAGAAGTGTGACTCATGCTGTCAGAAGATGTCTCTGACAGACAATCACACTTCTTCTGTTTATTGCCTGGGACCTTCGCACCTGCAGGACTCTTGTGCTATCTGTCATGCTTTTAGCCCAAGAGTCCTGCAGGAGTGAAAAAATAAACTCATACTAAGGGGCTTATTAAAGCCCGAGAGCTCCCCGACTAAGTTGGTGCCGGGGAAGCCCTCTAAACCTGTTAAGCCTTCGGCTCAAGCTTCCAAGCCGTCGGCTTCAGGTCCTTCCTCACCAGGCTCAAGATCGGCTCCGGCCGGAGCCGATCTTTCCATGCCAGTCTCCGTATCGGCTCCATCCGGCGCCGATACTACCAGATCCAGACACTCAGTGTCGGCTCCGGCTGGAGCCGACGTATCTTCGGCTCCGATGGCTCCATTGATCTTGAAAAAGAGATCTCGATCCCCTTCAGTGGAATCCATACATTCGGCTCTGAGATCACCTTTGCTCTCGGAGCGGAGCCATCGGAGCCGATCTTCTCGGTCATCCAGGCTATCTGATCACGATCTTGAGAGAGTGGTGAGTAGACTATTAAAGTCTCAGGCATTGGCCCAAATACTCCATAGCCCATCTCAACAGACGGTAGCTATATCACATCCACCGAGCATTCCTCCTCCGACTCCCTTACAGAGTTCGGAGCCGGAGCTCCTCGGAACCGGTACCGTTGTGACTTCGGAGCCGATACCACCCCTTTCGGCCCCGTCATCCTCGGCTCTGATTTCCTCCTTGAGACCTTCATTGGAGGGATCTGGGCGTCTAGTCTCTCTCGTCGGCTCCGAGGGGGCGAGTGGCATCGGACCCTTGTCCGACCCCGTTCTCCCTCTCGGAGCTTCGGCGTTGGTGAGCTCAGCCCCGACATCTGCCTCGGAGCCTTCCCTCTCGGTGAGGCCTGAAGTTCCTATCTCTTCGGAGAGGGAACTTTCTGGTCTCTGACAGGGGAGCCTTCGAGGTGATGAGGAGTGTACTAGCCCCTGGGCTTAGTCAACGGACAGTTCCATCAGCTCCTCCCACTACAGTGCCTGCTGACGTCTCTTCCCACTCTCTTGCTCCCGGACCCAGAGATCCAACGCCTCAGGTTTCCCCATTGGGAATATCTTCCTCTTCTGAGGCTTCTCCTGATCCGTCAGGAGAACTCCCGCGTAAGAGGAAACATTTAGACTCCCCTGAGTCTATTACGTCAGATACTGACTTAGATGAGTCTGAGGGATCCCCAAGGTCCTCCTCTGAGGATGTCTCATTTTCAGACATCCTTGAAATCCTTAAACAGAGGGGGAACTGGCCCTCCCTTAATCCCTCCGAGGACAAGTCAGTATAACTGGAGGCGTTCGGATCTCGACCCTCCACCTCCTGGGTGTCCTCCGCCTTTTGACCCTCTCATGGAGGTAGTGGCTCGGAAGGCGTGGATGGCTCCAGATTCGGTGGAACCTATCCCTAGGAGACCTTCAAAATTTATTACTGCCCCACAAGATAGACAATATTTGACAAAGGGTGTCCCAGTTGATGCCATGGTGGTGGCTGCTGCCACCAAGAAGGAATTAGCTGATCCTTCAGTACCTGTCCATCCTCCTAATAAGGATTCTAGGACTATGGACAGGTACGGTAAGCGGATTTTTTCTTCAGCGACTTTTGCTATGAGATCGCTGAACTACTTATGCCACTTCACCCGCCTTCAAAGAGATGTTCTTAAAGAGTTGGGAGAAGTTTTACAGGATCCATCAGCTGCTGGGTCTCAGGATAAGATTAGCTCACAGCTAGGAATCCTTAACTCCATTGCTAACTCCTCCATGCGGCTCATTTCTTATGCAGCCGATGGAGCGAGTAGGGCCGCAGGCACTGGAGTGGCTTTAAGGCGTCAGTCCTGGATGCGGCTTTGTAATTTTGCAGACCCCTTCAAGGCGTCTTTCACAAACTCCCCCTTTGGCTCGACCTTGTTCGGTCCTCAAGTGAAAGACACTTTGACTAGATGCGAACAAGATGGCAAGACTCTTTCTGCTGTAGGAGTCAGTTTCTCCACCCCTTCTAGACCTTACCCCAAAGGACAGAAGGGAGGGAAAATGTGGTTCCGCAAATCTCAAGGAGTCACGCCTGAAGCACAAAGTCAGTTTACCCCCAGAGGCAGAGGGGGTAACTATAATAGACGCCGCCCTAGGGGCAGAGGTGGTCCGCAGAATCAGGGTAGCAGAGAGCCTTTTTCTGATAAACCCTTCCAGCATCCCTGAGATGTTGCCCGATTGTCCGCCTTCGGAGGCAGTCGGGGGGAAAACTATCGCTGTACCAAATAGCCTGGCTTTCACTTTCTCAAGACAAATGGGTACAGTCAGTTATATCCAAGGGTTACAAAATTCCCTTTATTCAAACCCCAATTCAACAAAAGGGAACCCTTCCAGACGTTCCACCTGGTCTAAGGGAATTAGCAGTACTAGAAATATCAAAACTGCTAGTAAAAAGAGCCATCCAGCCAGTCCCAGTGGACCAAATAGGATCCGGAATCTACTCAAGGTTCTTTTTAGTTCCAAAAAAGACAGGAGACTGGAGACCAATATTAGATCTCGGCAAACTCAACAAGTTTGTAAAGAAATCAAGATTCCGGATGGTCACGCTTCAGTTCATTCTGCCCTTTCTGGGCAAGGACAATTGGATATGCTCGATAGATCTTCAGGATGCGTACTACCACATAAAAATTCACAGACGCTCCAGAAGATTTCTCCGCTTCCGGCTGGGGACCAGTCACTTCCAATTCAGAGCCCTGCCCTTTGGACTCACTACAGCCCCCAGAGTGTTCACCAAATGCATGGCAGTGGTTACGGCTCACCTGAGACGTCAAGGATTCCAGGTGTTTCCATATCTAGATGACTGGCTCCTCACTGCCACCACCAGGCATCAGCTTCTCCAAGCCAGAAATTACACCATTCACACTTGCAGAGGGCTAGGAATTTCTATAAATTTCGAAAAATCTGCCTTGTCACCTTGTCAATATATTACTTTTATAGGCGCAAGATTGGACACCGTACAACTTTCAGCAAGGTTGACAGACCAAAGGATCTTGGACATTAAAAGACACGTCCAAGTGATTCTATTCAGCAACAAAATTCAGGCCAGATTTGCTCTGAAAGTACTGGTTCTTATGGCGGCTGCCATAACACTTCTTCCCCTTGCCCGCTTTTACATGCGGCTTCTACAATGGATGCTATTCACCCAATGGTCCTTTCAACAACTTCCCATGCGTCACAAGATCACAGTAACTCCAACTTGCAAAAGACATCTGACTTGGTGGATATCGTCCCCTCAAATCCATCAAGGCAGACCATTTGTTCCTCTTGCCCCGGTTGCCACGGTTACATCGGACGCCTCCCTGATCAGGTGGGGGGGGCATTATCAGGGCAGAATGGTCCATGGCACTTGGCAACCTTTTGAGTACCATCTGCACATAAATGTTCTGGAGATGAGAGCAGTGCTTTTAACGTTGCAAGCCCTCAACGACTCTTTTCCCCTGGGAACTATTGCAGTCCAAATGGACAATATGTCTGTAGTGTGGTATATAAACAAACAGGGCGGAACCAAGTCCTATCCACTGTGTCGAGAGGCTCTCAGACTTTGGCAATGGGCAATCTTTTCTCACCGGTTTCTGATAGCAACACACATCCCCGGGAAATCCAACATCATAGCGGACAGATTGAGCAGAGCTATTCTCATGCCTCACGAGTGGTCTCTCAAACAGTCAGTGACGGAAGTGATTTTTCAGAAGTGGGGTCTTCCTTGCTGCGACCTTTTCGCTACACCTCAAAACAGCAAATGCCCAGACTTCTTCTCTCTCTTCCCCCTTCCAGGCCATCCCCCCAGAGATGCTCTAACCCAAGATTGGCCCCGGGGACTTCTTTATGCCTTTCCACCTTTTCCGCTGATACCTCAGCTAATTCAGAAAGCAACCGCCTTGAGAGCCAAGTTGATTCTCATTGCCCCTTATTGGCCTTGACAGATATGGTTTCCGTTCCTACATCATTATCTCTTGGTACAGCCATGGCATCTGGACCCGGTTCCAGATCTTCTGACCCACCAGTCGGGTCAACTGCACCAATCCATACCCTCTCTCAACCTCACTGCTTGGTTGCTCCACTTCCATCCTTAGCCAGGCTTCCTATGATTTCTAATCCTGTATGGGATATCATAGTAGCTTCCCTAAAATCTTCTACCAGAAAGATTTACACTAGTAAATGGCGACGTTTCTCTTTCTGGGCAAAAGCTAGGAACATAGACCCCTATACTGCTCCAATTCATTCGGTATTGGACTTCCTAGCTGACATTTTTCATTCAGGATCCTCTTCTTCCACAGTGAAAGTTCAACTGGCAGCCATTTCAAACTTTCATATAGGCTTTTTGGACCACAACATTATGTCACATAAACTTTGCAAGGCATTCCTTCGAGGTATCTTTTTATTGAAACCTCCGATTAGAGACCCCCCACCACAGTGGGATCCAAATTTAATTTTAACATCCTTGATTCTTCCCCGTTTGAACCTGCAGCTGCCTGTTCTTTGAAATTGCTTTCTTGGAAGACACTTTTTCTAGTTGCCATTACATCTGCCAGAAGAGTATCTGAGCTTCATGCTCTCTGTGTTCGCCCTCCCTATCTAATATTCCACAAAGACAGGGTGTCCCTAAGAACTAATCCGTCTTTCTTACCAAAGGTGGCATCACAAACCAACCTAAATCAATCCATTGATCTTCCAGTATTTTTTCCAAACTATTCTGATAGAGCTGAACAAAAGTTACATTATCTCGATGTTCACCGCCAGCTCAGATATTATCTGGATAAGACAAAAATTTTTAGGAAATCTGATCAACTATTTCTATCCTATGCAGAGAACAGGAAAGGCCTTCCAGTTTCTAAGGTAACTTTATCTAGGTGGCTGTCTTCTGTGATCACTTACATTTATCAGCTCAGAGGCAAAGAGTTGGTTTCTAACCCAAAAGCCCATTCTACCAGAGCTCTAGATACATCTACAGCTTTTCAAGCTAGACTTCCAATAGACACTATTTGTGCAGCAGCCACATGGGCCTCTCCTCATACCTTTGTTTCACATTACAAATTAGATTTGGTCTCCAGAGGCAGAGCAAATTTTGGTTCCACCGTTCTCAAGAGTCTGTTCCATTGAGCCACCCAGGATAGAGGTGCTAGGGACGCGGTCCCATCCAGCAAGAATGAAGGCGAGATTGACAACTTAACATTTAGAAGTTATGTACCTACCATAACGTTCCATGTTAGTTGTCTTCTCTCGCCTTCTTTCTTGCGTCCCACCCTCCATCCCCCTAGCCTGGTCAGACCGGGAAGATTATACATCTTCTATTAAGAGGTTATTACCTTTTTTCTAGCTGTTCAACTCCTAGTGTCACTAGATTACGTTGATCCTTTCTAGAGGGTTATGATGTTATTTAGTATCCTTATTTTCTTCCTCCTCTTAAGTTGGAAGAAAATACTGCTATTTCTTTAGCTACCAAACGAGATCTGAGTAATCTCCTCCTTGCATCATGAGATATAGGGTTGCCTCGAGCTGGTAAAATTAGCTCTCTAGCTTAGCAAGTGCCGAGTCGGAGCCGAGGATCGGCTCCGAACCCATTCAGCAAGAAAGAAGGCGAGAGAAGACAACTAACATGGAACGTTATGGTAGGTACATAACTTCTAATTTCCCAAGCTAAGGATAACTGTAAGGTATTTTTCAGTTATGTCCACAAACTTTAGGGCATTACCCAACAATGTGTGGAATTAGTTGAAGACAGCATCACTTACATTCACTCAGAGGGTATAGGAAATCTGCTGTCTGATATATTCAGCTCAAATTTCATCTCCCCATCACCTCTTGCTACCCCCCCCCCAACAAATACCCTCCACCATTCCTCTGCCAGTTCTCACCAAAGAACAAGTCATCACTGTGCTCTCTAAAGCTAAAAACACACCCTTGATGGGTTCCGACAATATCCCAGGATGCCTCTTAAATAGTTGGAAGCAAGACCTATCAGAGCCACTAGGATCTCTGTTTAACCATGGCCTTCAGACTGGCTTTGTCCCTGTGGAGGGGAGAACAGCAACAGTCATCCTCCAGCATAAAGAGAGACCATCAACAGACCCTAGAAATTACAGACCCTTAAGTTTCATTAGTCTTTTATATGCAAGGGCATGGAAAGGATAATCATGGACTTGATAAATGACAAACTAGGAAACCTCCAAATACTGGATCCAACCCAGTTCGGCTTTGTCATAGGCAGGTCATGCTTGCTTAATCTGGTGGGTTGCTTTGAGAAAGTCACTAGGGCCATGGATGAGGGTAAAGCAGTGCATACTGCCTACCTTGACCTGACTAAAACATTTAACACAGTTCCCCACTCGGGTTCCATTAGAATTCGTGAACATTCAAAAGTTCGACCCTCATATGGTTGACACCATATGAGCGAACTTTTGAAAGCTCGCAAGTTTCGATGGAAATCACCGTAGGGAGCATTTCCCTTTACTTCAATGTAGTGTGATCTCGGACTTGGTATATTTAAGTTGTGGGGATTTGGGGAATGCAGGGGGCTTGCCCCCCGGCCCGAAGTGTTCAGGTAAATTTTATTTTATTTTTTTAATTTTTTATTTGTTCGAAGTTTTAAAACTTTGCTCATATGCTGTCGATCATATGAGAGTCGAAGTTTTAAACATTCGCGCATATAATATAGACCCCCCCCCACACTCTAGTATCATAGATAAATTCACAAAACTGGGCATAAATCCCTATGTCACCAGGTGGATAGCTGGATGGCTCACAGACAGGACACATTAGAGTGGGTGAATCAATATCCAACAAGAGGCCATTTATAGGGCTTAGTGCTAGGACCACTTCTCTCTGAATATGCTTCTATGAAGTAAAGGCTAATGTTGAAGGCATTCGGCTGACTGTTTGCTGATGACTGCTAGTTGGGGACAATCATTGACTCCTCCAGTGATGTAGCTATCCATCAGAACGTTCTGATTCGAGGCAAATTATTGGTGCCAGAGCCATGGCCTAAAACTAAATGCAAAAAATGCTTAATCATATCCTTTGCAAAGTCAAATACCCCTCCAAATTACAAGTCATTGCACAACCCTAAGAGTGGACTTTTACAGATGAGAGATTTAAGTACACAGATGGACAGACAGTAGCCTGAACTTTAACCATTGTCTTCACAGTGGTCAGGAAGCTCTTCTGTGTGGCACAGCTTATAAGTAAAGGCATGGCATCCAGATCCAAAGAAGTTGTAGCCCCACTGTACTCTACCCTTATCAGACCAGTAATAAAGTACAGTGCACCTTTTGGCATGTAGTTGACCTGGCACTTGCAACAGCTGGAATTACAAAAAAAAAAATGTACAAGGTGCAAACAACATGCCCTCTGCTGAAAGACTGAAAGCCTTATTCCTTTACTCTGTTGCTACTGAGTATTGAGGAGTGATCTATGCCTAACCTACAAAGCACTCACAAATCCAGCCCTGATAGAACTGTTACACAATCACAAGACAAACTGCATGAGGGTCACCTGATGTAGGAATCTAAATCTGGTGTGTGACATAAACAAAACGTACTGGAGAGACAGATGCATCTTGGATATTACTGTTTCTCTGAAACAGGCTTCCTGTTCACATATAGCAGAGACCCCTTTCAAAAGCAGTTGGGATCAATGGATAGGGAATTACAAATTCACTCCTGGGATGGCACCCATGTCAGTTATGGATGGGGCAGTCTGTAAAATACTTAGACATAGGCACAAACCTAAGCCATCCTCTCACCCTTAGGAATCAAAAATTGGGTAAAATTTAGTTAATAATGGTTAGGCTTGTAAGGAATGTTGAGCCTTTAGCCTAGAAATATCATATGAATCTATGAATAGGGAGGGAGGAATCCCTGGAAACTCTGATGGGATCATCGCTTGATTGTGTCATCTAGTCCCAGTATTTTTGCCACTCCCAGGACCAAGCCTAAGGCCAAACCTAAACAAATTCTTTCTTCCTTGCCTTCAGCATAGGCCTTCAGGCTGTCAACCCACACAGGCCTATTAATAGGATCTGCGTAGACTGGTTGAGGGTCTGCTCCACATTGTGAGTTCTAGGCAACACCGTCCTACCCCCCCCCCCCAAAGAATCTGTTTCTGGGAAAAGAAAGAGAGACTATGTGAAAGATGAACCAGAGGGGGATGGAAGATAGAACTCTCTCCAATGAACTGCCAGACATCCGCAACTCTGCAAAGAATGGTTTGCAACTTGGGAAACTTGCGGCTGTGATGCTCTAGAAGCATCAAGCAGAGACTGCTGCTGCACAGTCTGTTATTCACAGAAATGCTTGTGTAAGGGAACAGTCCCTTCCAGACTATGGTAAGTTTGAGATTTGAGGTGCCCCTCTAAAGAAGGTCTTTTTGTTTTAACTCAAAGCCGATAAACATCAGAAAGGTTCAGTATCATATGTCAGCCATCTATAGAGCTCTCTCTCTGATCCAAGAAAGCCACAGTGCCTAGCTAAAGGAAATAGACTCCCTCAGTGTTAAACCCCATATCATTTTGTGGGTGATCTAAACTGTCCAACTGTAGACTGGGAAACCTACACCACCACTAGTGCACAAGCACAGAGATTCCTGGACTTTGTCGAGGCAAACACCCAGGAACAACTAGTCAGAGTACATACTATAGAGAACATCTGGGATCTTACCTTATTATATGAGGGCATGTTGCTTCATATTAAAGCAAATGCATATCCCTCCAAGTGCTGCCCCTTCCCAGTTAAGAAATGATTGCATAGGTTTCAACTGATGCTCCCTGCAACCATAAATGTAACTAATTTTCATAAGCTTCATATTATTAAAAAAAAAAAAAAAAAAAAGAGTAGCCCATTTTATCAATTTCCATTTGTCTGACTGCTGTTCATTGAATTGCCATTCTGTTAGCTGGATCACTTACTTCATCTTTGCAGTTTTCAACAAAATTGCTGCGCTTTGTTTGTGTTTCCTTTATTATGTTTTTGTTATTGAGTTTGTCTCCTTTTTCTAAGATTGTATCCCTAAGCTACTTATTGTTGTCTTTTCATCATGACTGTGCAGCCTCTGAGTCTGTATATATAAGTAGTGTGAGTATGCAGTGCAGATGGCTTTACGGTCTAGCTAATTGTTAGCTTATGCAGTGCAGTGAGGCTTTGATAGGGTGATTCACCAAATTCGGTAGTCCGTGAGTTGGAGTTTATGGAACTGAGCCTAACATCTTTAAGACAGCTGTGTACAGATCTATGTTGTAGGCATCACTTAAAACAGAACTTCAATTTCAACTTTGAATTTATTAAAGAACTTGAAAAACCTAATTACAGTAGTAAAAGCTAAAGAACATAATACAGTACATCAGTATCAAATCATAAGAAAGTAACATGCATAAAAAAATAAAAAAATTGTATGGGTGTAAGATGTGTTTGACTTGGTGAAATAAACTGGATCACCAGGAAGGTGATGTAGGTTATTGAAAATTACAGAAGAAATAATAAAACATGCAGATAAAATGAATACACAGCCTGATCTACAGTCGAACCAGAGTGATAAAGAAAAATTGAAGTACAAGGCGAGGGACTGCTAGAACACAAGACAAGATATATAGCTGGATAACAGCATTATTCAGACTGGAGCAGTTCAGTAAGGTTGGTCATCATTGGCTAGAGCTGAAGACCTTGCAGATGGAAAGCTGCATTAGCAATGCAATGAGAAAAAAACAACAAACATCATCAGCACTAATGCATGTATCGATAAGTACCTACCTGTAGGTTAAAGTTTTCCATATGACTGATTTATATGTTGAGTAAGCAGATCCCAGACAGGCTGCAACTTACTGACAAAATTCAGAATAAGCCATTAGTTACAAAGAAGTAGGAAATGACTTGATGCATCTGGTGTATCCAACAGCAATCCACAAAATTATGATGAAAGTTGATCAGCTGCACCAGTGACAGACATTTAAAAAAGCCAGATCTGAAGTAATTTTCATTCATTCCTCAACTGATGGGTTCATATCCAAGACTTTGAGCCAACTCAGCCACTTGCCAAATCATCGGATTCTTGAACTCTCGCTCCTCAATTTACCCACAACATGCCACCAGCCTAACATACCTCAGGTATCAGATGCAGATTCCTAGCTTCCGAGCATTTATTCATTGTTCTTACATTTTTCATAATTTTTTGGGTATTGTGAGCTAATTGAGTTTTTGCTAGTGACTTTCTTCCTTCTTCCCTCCCTCCCATAATTTACTGTATTTGATTAACTTTTAGATAACCTCCTTTTTCTTTTCACAACTACCATTTTTGGTACTCCTTTTTACTCTTACTGAGTGCTCCATCTGTTATTGTTTTTCTTTTCTTGCCTTTCTTTAAAAAAAAAAAAATATATATGTATATATATATATATATATATATATGTATGTATATATATATATATATATATATATATATATATATATATATATATATATATATATATATATATATATATATATATATATATATATATGTATGTATATATATATATATATATATATGTATATATATATATATATATATATGTATATATATATATATATATATATGTATATATATATATATATATATGTATATATATATATATATATATATATATATATATATATATATATATGTATGTATATATATATATATATATATATGTATATATATATATATATATATATATATATATATGTATGTATATATATATATATATATATATATATATATATATGTATGTATATATATATATATATATATATATATATATGTATATATATATATATATGTATATATATATATATATATATATATATATATATATATATATATATATATATATGTATATATATATATATATATGTATATATATATATATATATATATATGTATATATATATATATATATATATATATATATATATATATATATATATATATATATATATATGTATGTATATATATATATATATATATATATATATATATATATATATATATGTATGTATATATATATATATATATATATATATATATGTATATATATATATATATATATATATATATATGTATGTATATATATATATATATATATATATGTATGTATATATATATATATATATATATATATATATGTATGTATATATATATATATATGTATGTATATATATATATATATATATATATATATATATATATATATATGTATATATATATATATATATATATATATATGTATATGTGTATATATATATATATATATATATGTATATATATATATATATATATATATATATGTATATATATATATATATATATATATATGTATATATATATATATATATATATATATATATATATATATATATATATATATATATATATATATATATATATATATATGTATGTATATATATATATATATATATATATATATATATATATATATATATATATATATATATATATATATATATATATATATATATATATATATATATATATGTATGTATATATATATATATATATATATGTATGTATATATATATATATATATATATATATATATATATATATATATATATATATATATATATATATATATATGTATATATATATATATATATATGTATATGTATGTATATATATATATATGTATGTATATGTATGTATGTATATATATATATATGTATGTATATATATGTATGTATATATATATATATATATATATATATATATATATATAATGTATGTATGTATAATATAATATGGGCCCCCTTCAGAAGACCGACCGCTCAAAACACAGACACCAAAAGGCCAACACATGAAATACTAACAATGGGGAAACGGTAAGTCTCCAAAGTGTGGAATGGAAATATTTCCATTCCTGCACTGTAGTGCGATCTCGGAGTTGTTATATTAAAGTTACGTGGGAGGGGGATGCAGGGGGACATAGCCCCCCTGCTAGCAGAAAAAAGGAAATATTTTCCTTTTTTCTGCAGTAGCGCTGTTATTGGTATTTCGTGTGTTGGGCTTTTGGTGTCGGCAATGTGGGTGTCGGTGTTGTGAGCTGTCGGTCTTCTGTAGAGGATCCATATATATCCTACCACTGCTATTACTGGTTCCACCTCTCCTGAGCCCTAGGCCTCAGACTACTGACACAGTGACTAGGGAAGAGAAAGTTCTTTCACATTCCTGTGAGGAATCTTTCTTACAACTCACAGCTATTCTCCCCCTTGGGATATGGATCCCCAGAGGAATAGTCAGTGGACCCTGACTGCTTTGCTGAAGACTTCAACTTTAGTGAGGCAATAAACAGGATGAAGGATCACTTTATATGGGAATCCTCAGAAATGACTGAGGTACAAAAGAGATACTACAACCTCATTCAGATGGAACCCCCCCCCCCAGCCCATCTGCTGTTCCTCCTATCCTGCCTGCCTTTTTAGACGCCTTTTTTGTTTGCTTCTCTGAACCCTGACTCCCAACCTCCTGCCCCATGCAGAGCAGACAGGCTTTATAAGGTGCCTGACACTGCTAAGCATCTGCTTGTGCCCACCAGCTGATACTGCAACTATATCAGTTTCTACGGACAAAGCTTCCAAACTCCTCCCTACTACCACCATTCTCCCAGCTGACAAAGACAGCAAGACCATGGAAAGGTTGGCAAAAAGATATATACCTTAGCTACCTTGGCCTTCAGAGCTACAAACTACCAGACCCACATGGCCAGATATACCTTGCCCCTCTTAGAATCTGCCACCAAACACCTGGTAGATATTCCAGACTCGTCTGCCAAAGCATCACTGTCCTCTCTCCTCCCAGGTCACCAGGCACTCTTGTAGCAAGTGTAGCTACAATGCTACTGAATCCTCTGCCAGGTCAGCAGCATCAGCATCTGCTTTATGCAGATACTCTTGGTTTCGCCTACATCCTCTGCCAGATGATTTCAGGGCAAAGCTCAGTGATGCTTCTTTGTATAATGCTGCACTGGTTCTAAGGTGGCAGACCTTTTCAAATCCCTGCAACAAAAGGGAAAAGAAATGCAGGACCTGAAACATTTACTGGTTTCACCTGTCCCTACGTTTCACAGAAACTATCCAGCCAAAACTCAGTTTATTAGAAAGCACTCCCACCCGGCTTCTCCTTCAAGGCCTCGTAAGCCCACAAGGGTACAACCCCCTCCAGCTAGAGGATCCCCTCCCTCTAGCCAGATGACTCCCTTTCAGGAAACAGCAGGTAGCATCTGACTACCTGCCACCCCTGCCTCCTTCTCCCCCTCCTTCTGTACCACTGCCCACTCGCCTCTTTGTCTCCCTGTTTGGACCCATCTCACCTCAGACAAGTGGGTCCTGTCCATACTTCAGAACTGTTACTTTATGTTCTGGATCTCCCCACCCATAGGATGAAGCATACCTTGACCCACCTGCTCAGCAACTGCACTTCTCGCGATGGTAGTCCAGACCCTGTTAGATCAGGGTACCATAGAGAGAGTCCCATCTCCTGCAAAAGGAAGAGGATTCTACTTGAGGCTCTTCCTGGTCCCGAGGAAGGATGGACCCTGGAGACCCATTCTAGCCCTCTCCTGTTTCAACCTTTTTCTAAAGGTCTCTACCTTCAAAATGCTGACTCTGTCAGCCCTTTTCCTTCTCATTATTCCACAAGGAATCCTGGCTATTGTAGATATAATTGATGCTTACCTCCACATCCCAATCAAGCCCTCCAACAGGAAATACTTGAGATTCTTATGGGTTCCTCTCACTTGCAGTTCTCTTCCTTGCTGTTTGGACTCTCCACTGCACCCAGAGTCTTCACCAAATGCCTGGTACCTGTGGTGACTTACTGCACGACAAAGGGGATACAGATATTCCCCTACCTGGACAACATGCTGATCCAGACTGCCAGACAAGAAAACCCCCAAGTGCACATCCAGTTCATTGTGACCCTCCTGGGATTTCAGATAAACCAACCAAAATCCCATCTTCAGCCAGCAGAAGACAATTGTATTCCTTGGTTGCAGGATCTGCTCAGATCTCATGGCGGCATACCTACCCCTTCCAAAAGTGAGTTCATTGACAGAACACCTTCTCCAGGTCCTTCACTCCACAGAGTTGACTGCAAGGCAGTACCTGAAACTTCTGGGCTACATGGCAGCCACCATACCCATGCTTCCTTTAGCAAGATTGCACATGAGAAAGCTACTGTGATACCTTTGGTCAGTCTGGAAGCAACACAACCAGCCTCTGCAGCACATTGTGCCCTTTCTTCCCTTCCTGAAAAAGGAAATACTATGGTGGTTAGCTCAGATAATTCACAACCTGGGCCTTCCTCTCCAACCACCTCAACCCACTCAGGTCATGCACACAGACACCTGAGGCTTGGGGTGGGGAGCCACCCTCGGCCACCGACAGGTGCAGGGCCTGTGGCGCAGCACCTCAAATCAGAACACATCAATGCCAGAGAGATGAGGCAATCCTCCTACTCCTCCAGGCATTTCTCCCTTCCTTACTAAAAGAACAGCTTTTGATATACGCAGACAACACCACTGAATTGTGGTATATCAGCAAGCAAGGGGGGAAACCAAGTCCTACCTGCTCTGCAGACTAGCTCTTTTGGTTTTGGAATTGGCCACCTCACAGGGAATCGCCCTGCAGGTGACCTGCATTCCCTCTCTCCACAGCACACAGGCAGATTATTTGAGCAGAACCAGCACAAACAACCACAAATGGATGCTTCACAGAGATGTCTTCCTGGACCTGGTCCACAAGTGGGGTATACCTCAAATAGACCTGTTTGCCTCCACCATCAACAGGCAACTTCATGACTTTTGCACCAGGACACCAGAACAACAGGCACTGGCAACATATTCCTTCTCAATTTCCTGGAAGGGGAAATATCTATATGCACCCCCCCCTTCCTATTCCTTCAAAAGGTCCTGCTAAAAATTCAGCAGGACAACCCAAACATCTTTCTGGTGACTCCCTACTGGTCAGACAGCACTGGTTCCCCCTTACTCCTTCACTTGTCCAAGGGCAGTCACCACAAGTTACCCCCCAGAGTGGACCTTCTCACACAGAACAAGGGGTCACTAATCCATCCACAGTGGCATCTTCTGCACCTAACCCTGTGGCTGATGGGATTCTGATCCCATTCAGACACCTTTACAATGAGGATGTGCTCAGTGTTCTGCAGGAGGCCAGGAAACCAAATACAAGAAAATCATATCTCTCAAAGTGGAAACGATTCACTATGTGCTGTCATAAACGACAACTGGGCCCACTTCTCAACGAACCCACTCTAATGCTGTCCTATTTATGTGAGCTACTACAGACTGGATTGGCTTATTCTTCCATCAAAGCCCATCTGTCTATTTCTGCATGCTTGCCTCTGGATCACCCATTAGCATCCAGACTTCCTTCCAAATTATTCCTCAAGGAGGTACTTTACCATTGGCACCCCAGGAAACCTTCTCCCCTGCCTTGGGACCTTAACTACATGCTCAAGAAGCTTAGGCTACCACCCTTTGAGCCAGCTGATAAAGATTCATTAAAGCATTTAACCTGGAAAACTGTTCCGTTAGTGGCCGTAACTTCAGCCAGAAGAGTGTCTGAACTCCAAGCCCTTATGGCTATTACTCCATTCCCCATTTTTCACAAGGACAGGGTCACCCTCAGGACTAACCCGTCCTTTATGCCCATGGTAGTTATTAACCTGTCCCTCAATCAGGCCATACACCCACCTGTCTTGTTCGTAAACCCACAAGGAGACTGAGAGAGAGTGCTGCATTCCCTGCATGTACACAGGCAAAGCAGATTCTAACTGCACAACACCAACCCTGTCAGACAGGCTGACCAACTTTTTGTATCCTTTCACCCCAGAGCCCTGAGGAAGGCAGTGACCAAGCAGACTCTTTCTACTTGGATCTCCAAGACTATCACCTTTTGTTACCAATTCCACGGTAAGTCTCTGCAATGTACAGTTAAGGGTCATTCCACAAGAGCAATGGCCTCTTCAGGGACCTTTTTCAAGGGCCTGGATACCTCTAGCATCCTGGAAGATGCTATGTGGTCTTCAGTCCACACCTTCACCAAACACTACAAACTTGACCACATCTCCAGATCCAGGGCAGGGTTTTCCAGGGCTATCCTTCATGGATTCCTGGAGTCTGCCTCTAGACCACCGCCCTAATTTCAGTGAGCTTTGACACTCACCCATATGCCGAATACTGCAACATGGGAACAGAAGGACAGAAGTTGTGTAAAATCTTACCATAACCATAAATGTCCTCTTCCATGTTGCAGTATTCTTTCCCCCCTCCTTCCCCTCCTGCCAGCTAATGACTTCCCTTCCTGGATGACAATGATATGGCATTGCCCTTATAGGACTGGCTGCGACTGGGGTTTCTGATCTGAGGGCTGGTGCGTGCTGACATCACCTTTATGGCCCACGAAATCTCACCTACATCAGACATATCACACACCACAGAGGAACTGAAAGCTTTTGAATACTGACCGTACGTACGCGTGACTGAGGGATAAACCCATATGCAGAATACTGCAACATGGAAGAGAAGGACATCTATGGTTATGGTAAGATTTTACACGACTTTTATATATCAGCAAACAAAAAGGAACCCTTTACCCCACAGACACCTTTCTCCAGGAATCACCGTGGGGGGTAAAAAGGATGTATTTCAAAAAATCTCAAGGTCCTTTTCAGGAATCACAGGGCGAGCCTTCGCTCAGGTAGAGGGTAAAGCAGATACATTGGTAGATGCTGCCCATGAGGTAAAAGGGAGCCGCAAAATCAAGGATCTCGAGATTCTTTTGGGACAGATCCTTCCGGCACTACCCGACTGTCCTTTCCTGAAGGCAGTCGGGGGTCGCTTATCCATGCACCCAGATGCCTGGCAGGTACTCAGTAGGTCCAGTCTGATTCTTCATGATTGGTCCCTCAACTGAATGGTTGTGATCCTGATTTTCAGCCATTGGGGTCATCCTTGCTGCAAACTTTTTGCTTTCCCCTAAACAAAATATGCAGCAGTTACTTCGCTGTGATTCCCCCTTCAGGGGAGTAGAAAAGGATTGCTCTTTTTCACGGTTGACCCCCCCCACTAGGTCTCCTGTATGCTCATCCCCTATACTGTTGGTCTCAGTTTTTCTACAGAAAACCAGTGGATTGAAGAGCTCCATCACCCTTATTGCCCTTTTTTAGCCTCGTTAAGTGTGGTTCCTTTTTCACTGATCTCATCTGAAATATCCTCCAGAGATTCTTCATCCCAGTTGCAATTTCTTTTCTTACCCTTTGCAGATCCAGCATCCTGATCTCTATGACCTCAAACTTGACTACATAGTTTCTCTACTTCCGGTGTTTGTAAGATTGTACAGGCTTGCTTCCTTGTTAGTGATATTTTTTGCATCCCAGTAGCTTTTCACAAAACAGGTATGTAGAAGTAAATGAAAATGTTTTCCCTATGGGCTTCATAAAAGAACACTGACCTATTCTTCAGCCCCTGCTTCTGCCATCCTTGTTTTTTGGTCCACCTTCCTTAAAGAAGGGGCTATTTTTCTACGATAAAATAGCAAGTAGCTGCTATATCCAATTATCATACTGGAGATGAGATACCCTTGTTAATTTCCATGTTTTGCATAGCATTTATGAAAGAAGTAGTTCAGCTTAGATCCCTCTTCATCTTTGGATCTCACAATTGTTCTTCAGGGGCTGAATCAGATTCCATTTCAACCAGCAAGCAGTTGTGCTATGAAATTCCTTCCTGGTAAACAGTCCTTTAGTTGGTCCTTACATCAGCAAAATTATTTTTCACTTGTGCATAAGATTGTTAGAGTTTAATGGTAATATGTCCATACAGTTGCCAGTGACTTAAGATGTTCCTCTGGAATGATTCTTCCTTTATTCCTAAAATAGACACTGGCCAGTTGACTTTCTTAATTAAAAAAAAAAAAAAAGGGGGTAGGGGGACATGTTACACCTTCTTGGTGTTCTTATACAGGTGTCTTCTATTTCTTAGCACTGCGCTCTAAGGAAACTGTCGGTAGATGTTTTATGTTTTTTACTATTGATCTCTTAGGTTAACCAGTTTCAAACATTTTGTAGTCAAACTGGACAAATTACTGGTTTTATTTCATGTTTCTATTCCCAAAATAATTTGTATTCCTTCATATGCCATTCTCACACAGATCCTATTGATATTCTGCTTTCTGTAACCACTTGGTAAAACACTCATAACCTTTTGATGCACTACAGTTTACATATTGTTACCAGAAGCAGAATTCCCTCTGGTGCAGTAGTATCTGACATATCCTCCTATGATCAAAAACACCACCAGAAGTGGTGAGTGATTTTACTAACCGGATGGATAAATGTATTGCTAGTGTCTATGCTGTTGCAGGCTAAACATTTGCCACAGCGAAAAGTCCATTTCTTATGCCTTAAAGGGGCATTTTTCACTTCTCATGTCAAGCAGATTGTAGCACTCCTCATGTTGTGTATTTAGCTACGTGTTCAGAATGTCCCGCATATTATGTGGGCAAAACTGACCAGTGTTTTAAAAACAGGGTCCTGAGGCATCTCCGTGATATCCGAAATTGTGATCTTAAGAATTGTTTTGCAACTCATGTTAAGCAGTTTTCAACTCACCGCTTTTACTTTAAAGTTTTGGAAAATGCTCGTGTTGGAATGAGACAAGGTGATGTTGTTAATGCAACTGAAAGGAACAAAATTAAATGGATTATAAACCTGACAGCGGACAAGCCTCCCGGTTTAAATGCCGTGGTTACATTACGTCCTATACTAAAGACTAGGAGACCCACTATTGGTTAAAACAAAAGGTGTATACACACTTTTGTTTTTTATTGGCTAAACTTTGATCTGAGAAGAGGGCGCTGGCCCAATGCTACTTTTTGATTGGTCATAAGTTGTTTTATTAAGAGTTTCCCCATCCAATTTATTACAATCTGATGAAGGTTAACTCTGAAAGCGCTCATTCACGAACTACCAGGGGATTTTATTTTACTTCATTCCATTCGACTGGGTTTTACCCACCATATGTGTGCTTTTGATGTTAAAGAAGCGTTGAAGTCCGTGGAGGTGTTTTTGATCATAGGAGGATATGTCAGATACTATCGCACCAGAGGGAGTTCTGCTTCTGGTAACAATATATAAATTGTAGTGAATTCTGTGTGCTTTTGATATTAAAGAGGCGTTGAAGTCCGGTGATGTTTTTGGTTGTTTTACGAAGCTCAATTTTCTCCTTGCACACCTTCGGCAACAACTAACCAGTTTTATCATTATCCTCCTATGATGGCCTCCCAAGAGTTGTGCAGCTGGGGAATCTGACCCATCAATGAGGAAACATCAGATAAAGAAGTTGTGTACTTTCTGTAACATTCCATCTGTGTTGTCCATTTCATTCTTCCACACCTTCCCTCCCAGCCATCCCCTGGTCTGGTAATTTCTAGAAGGATTATAAATGATATAGGATCTTCATGTTCATGCCTTGAGTTTTAATCTTAATCCTAATTTAATTTTTTCCCCTTTCTTTACCAGTCCTCTCTCTTTAGTCAGTAAGGCAGCAAACTAGATCTGAGGAGATAGGGTTAGTGTGGTGAATTATGGGATGAGGGAAGAACTCGAGATTGGAATCCAAAGTCTTAAGAATGCGGCAGAGTCTGATCAGAGGATCGGATCTGGACCTGTCAGTGAGGAAGAATGAAGTGGACAACACAGATGGAATGTTATGGAAAGTACATAACTACTTTTTTTTTCGTTGTAGCCTTTTTAGGATAATCTTTCTAGTGGACTGTCAGCGTTTTGTTGATGGTAATTTGTTTTTGTTTGACATTGGACAGACCTTCTTGGTTTAAAGTGAATTTCTGGTGGGCACAAGTTACCAAACTCAGATACCCACAGGGTGTGTGTGTATTGTCTTGGTCCAGCACATCTTGATGTTGACTGTGCAATCTCTTCTGGGTTTAATTCTAGGGCCCTGACTGATCACATGAACAAATTAGTTTTGCAGGGTCTCTTGCCCTGTACATCTTCCTCTTTGGTGGCTGGGGGTTAATACCCCTCTAAAAAGTCAGAGAAAGCTAAACCCGATACTTTAAGGAAAAGGAGTCCTGGAAAAAGGTCTCCAGAATGATCCTGAGCTTCAACTTCGGCTGCTTCAAAAGAGCCTCCCACTAAGATTCATAAAAACTTGGAAAAGTCAGTCTGATTTGACAACTCAAAAAGCTAGGTCTCCTTGGATCCGTACTCCTTTTCTATTGGAGCCAGTTCCACCCAGGCTTCTTTCTCCCTTCCTAGAGGGTTTGCCTTGAAGGCTTTTAGATGCAGACATGGACAGGCTGATTTAAGTTCCTCAGGGCACAGATACAGATGGGGGGGTCCCAGCTCTGCCCCTTACCAGGCCTGGAAGCTGACATCTTTCCACTTCCCTTCTGGTATCTCCTTCTCTGATCTAACCTTCTATTGCAGAGTCATCAGGTCCAAGATCTTTGGGGCTGTCTACTTCAGATCCATACTGTTTGCTCTTCAACTCTGATCCTGATCTGACCCTGAGTGGTCTGGCACCGACATAGCTCTCAATCTCTTAGAGCAAGAAATCTGGACAAAGCCATAAATAATGGGGGAACAGAGGTCCAAAATTAGGAACAATTTTTAAATATTGCTCTTACAAACTTAAAGTTGGTAGAATAAAAGGTTTTGCATTAGCATGAATTTTCTGAACGGTATGAGGTCTGAATCTCAAATGCCTCTCATTATTTTCTAACTTCAGTACTCAAAGATTTAACAGTGATTTGCCAGAATAATTCAATTTCATGAGTAACAGGTCAAAAATATGAGGCAAAAAAATCTGGACATTTTGCAAAAATCTGTACAGTTGCAAAGTATAGGCACCAATTATCTCAGAACTGGAAGACTGTCTGAGTTGAACAGTTGCCGTCAGAGCCAAGGGTTTAGACTCAACTCTGAAGCTTTAGGAACCATTCCTTCCCCTCAAAGCTTCTGCACTGGATAGCTCAGGTCTGACTCCCTCATAAGGTGCAGCTCTGGTGGGGTTAAAGGATCCAGTGCTCCAAGAGGTTCCTGCTTATGAGCCGTCGACTTCCGTCTGTCCTAGGCATTCTGCCTTTAAGGTTGTGGAGAGGGTTTTCTCCATTGCAAGGGAAGAGACATCGATGTTCTTCATCTCACATTGCTGCAGTCCTTACACTTGGGTAGTCCGCTGTCCTCGGTCGGCCCGAATATCAAAGTATAAGGCTGACGTCGGTCAAGGCGCATTTGACTGACATCAGGACGTCAGGGTACAAATGCGCATGACCGACGTCATATCCTCAGTCTTTTTTGCCGCATGGTCCGATGCAGAAGCAGTATTGCAAGTGCCGGTTGGCGTTCTGAAATTTTTCGTTTTCGGAGTTTCAGACCGAGTCAAAGTTGGCTAAGTACCCCGTTGGGGAATATTTTAGTTTTTTCTTGCCTCAGTGGTTTACCGGATGTCAGAAAAAGTGAATAATTGTATTTCTTGTGGGAAACAGATACGCATAGAGACTATCATACTTTGTGTATTCCTTGTTTAGGGCCTGAGCACGGCGTTGTTGGAGTGTCGCTCTTGTGCTAGATTTAATAAGCGCACTATAAAGAGGAGATTAGATTGTGCCAGGTTAGTCTTTGGGAAGCGGTGCAATTATAAAATGCCGTCGGATGCTCCGCGCCCGCTTCTTCAAGAAGCGCAAGGACAAAGCAGTGAAGCCTAGGCTAGAAGAACCGTCCGTGCGGACGCCGGTTCTTTAGAGGTGTCGGTGGAGCCGGTGGTTCCACCGGAGGTTTCTTTGGGATCCCAGGGAGAGACCTTGTTATTGCAGGATGTGGCCTCTCAGGAGGCAGGTCAGGGTGATGGGGCTTCTCAGGTTACTATACTCCCCTCCCTGCCTAGGGTGGTTAGGCCCTCTCCTTCTCTTTCCAAGGCTTCTCCTAGAGGCAGGCCAGGTTTAGCTTCAGTTGGTGTCACCCCTAGTTCTTCTGGAACTGTGCCCAAGAAGCATATGCTTAAAATGGCAGAAGATTTGATTTTTCTGATTAGGGGTTCCTTGCCCCCTCCTGATAAGAGACCTAGGGTGGAGCCTGAGCTAGGGAGTTTTGAGCAGGCTTCGGATGTTTCAGAGTCTTCGGCTGAAGACTTGCAGGAGTACTCTCCTTATTCTGATTCTGATGTGGATGATTCTACTCCTTCTGCTTCTCCTCCTGAGGATTTTTCTTTTTCAGAAACTCTTCATTCCATGAGGGAGCATTTTAAGTGGGAAGGTCAGGACTTCTCTGATTCCAGGAAAAGGCTTAGGGAATTTTTGTTTTTACCCCAGCATAGGCCTTTGGCTATACCTCCTGTTTTGGATGTAGTGGAAGATGTTTTTACAGAGGCTTCTCTTAATCCTGATTCTTTGCCTCCTGCTCCTGTTAAATTGGATAGGTATTACAGGGTGCCTGAAGTTCATAAGTATCTTTTTAAGAGTCCTAGGGCAGACCCAGAAACTGTTAGCCAGGGGCCTAAAGGTGTTAAGGCTTCTGTTGTCAAGAATCCGGTTCCTGCAGATAAAGAAGCCAGGGCCTTGGATAGATGGGGAAAGAAAGTTTATACTTCTTCCACTCTAGCTATGAGGGTTTTGAATTGCCAGTTTCACATGTTAAAATACCAAAACTAAAACTATCTCCTTTCACAGTTGAAGTCTAAGGTTGATGCTCTGGCGGAAGGTATTGATTGTAAAGAGTTACAAGATTTAGTACATGTTTCTGAACAGGTGGGTAAGCATTCTTTGCAATGTGGTTTTGATGCTGTACAGGCCTCGTCTAGGGTGGCTGCCACTGGGTCAGTTCTTCGCAGGCACGCCTGGCTGAGGGATCAGAATTTATCTGACCATGTTAAAACAAGGATTTTAGATGCTCCTTTACAATCTGATGTGTTTGGTTCTCCTGTTGAGGCAGTTTTAAAGAAAATGGAAGACAAGGCTAAGTCTATGCAGACTGTTAAAGATTTTTTGCAGGTTCAGCCTCCAAAGTTTAGTAGAAATTGGCCTGCTAAAGGGTGGATGTATCCTTCTTATGATTCCCAGTCTAGGGGTAGATCTAGACGTGGTAGGGGCAGAGCTCAGGGCTCTTTCAGGCCTAGAACAGGGAGTTCTCCTGCACAGTCTTCAGGTGAGGGCAGGGGTCAGTCCTTTCGTAAACAGACCCAATGACCTACCTTTTCAGCTGCCAGAGCCTTCTCGTCTGGCAGCACCTTTGGGAGGAAGGTTGGCACTTTTCAAAGAAAATTGGAGTTTAATTACCCAAGACAGATGGGTATTGGATATCATACACCAAGGTTACAGGTTTTATTTCCATACCTTGCCTCCTTTCAGAGGCATGCCAGACGTTCCTCCTCAACAAAGAATGGAGGCTCACAAGCAAATTTCTCTGTTACTTCAACTAGGGGCCATACAGCCGGTCCCTATGCCAGAAGTGGGCCTAGGATTTTATTCTCGCCTGTTCCTAGTACCAAAGAAGGGGAACACGTGGAGACCAATTTTGGATTTATCTATCCTCAACACTTATCTGGACATTCCCAAGTTCAAAATGTTGACGTTACAACAGCTTTTACCTCTGCTGGGCAAAGATCATTGGATGGTAACTTTGGATCTCAAGGAAGCTTACCTTCATGTTCCTATCAGACTAAGTTGCAGGAAGTATCTGCGTTTTCGAGCTGGGACTTCTCACTATCAGTTCTCTGCATTGCCCTTTGGCTTATCTACTGCGCCCAGAGTGTTCACGAAAGTTCTGGCTCCAGTGATAGCTTTCTTCAGGCTAAAAGGAATACAGATCTATCCTTATTTGGACGACTGCCTGATTCTGGCTCAAGGAAGGGAAGAGCTTCTTCATCATTTGGAATATGTGATAGCAGTGCTAAGATGCCTGGGGTATTCTGTGAACGAAATAAAGTCCAGTCTAGTACCCTCTCAGGACATGTGCTTTCTGGGTGTAAGACTGAATACAGCATCCCAGATGGCCTTTTTAACCCCGGACAAACAAAAGTCTTTCCCTTTACTTCCATCAACTATCTCATCAGTCCGGGCTGACTGCAAGGACAGTCCTTCAAGCCTTGGGGTTCATGGCATCTTGTATTCTGGTGCTTCCCAATGCCAAACTGCATATGAGGAAGCTGCAATGGTATCTCAAAAGTGTATGGACACAGCACTGCCAGGATCTGGACACTGTCATTCAAATAATACCTTGCATTCAAAAGGAATTTTTGTGGTGGGCTCAGGAATGTCACCTAAACAAGGGACTCTCTGTGACCGGGCCAGAGGCGAGTCAGATTTTAACGACAGATGCCTCAGACAAAGCTTGGGGAGCTCATCTAAATGGAAAGTGGATACAAGACAAGTGGCCTGCCAGACTACAACATCTACATATCAACCTGAAGGAGATGTTAGCAGTCCAGTTTGCATTAATAGCTTTCAAGGATTTACTTCTTCCAGGGCAGGTGTTGATTCTAACAGACAACACAACTGTCATGTGGTACATCAACAAGCAAGGGGGAACACATTCTTATCCTCTATGCAGGCAAGCAATGATTTTGTGGGAGACTGCTCTCAGTTTACAGCTCAATCTTCAGGCAAGGTTTCTGCCAGGAGCACAGAACTCCTTAGCAGATGTGTTGAGCAGACGAATTATGGATCCCCACGAGTGGAAATTGGATCCTCATGTATTTCAGAAATTGACAGTATCATGGGGAACTCCAGACATAGATCTGTTCGCTTCTCCACTAAACCATCAGCTGCCAAAGTTTTGCACAAAAAGGTTTCATCCCACGGCTTGGAAATTGGATGCTCTTTCTTTCAATTGGAGCAATCTTCATGTGTATGCCTTTCCACCTCTGCCTCTCCTCCCAAAGGTACTTCTAAAGGTCAGACAGGACAAGCCAAGGATGATTTTAATAGCTCCAGATTGGCCTCGACAGCACTGGTACCCATTACTGAGAAGTCTGGTACGGAAGCCTCCTTGGCCTTTGCCTTCGATTCCACACCTGTTGTGTCACAGGAGGACAGCCATTTGCTCAATGTCAAACTTCACTCTCTTCACCTAACAGCCTGGCATATTCTGTTTTGAACCATAGAGGGTCTCAACTTCCACAACAAGTTTTGAATGTGATTTTGGAAGCTAGAAGGCCTAGTACAAGGAAAGTGTATGCAGATAAATGGAAGAGATTTTTATTTTGGAGTGCAGCAAAGGATTTTGATGTTTCTGAGCCTAATTTAAGTGTGGCTCTGCAATATCTTACTGAGTTACTGGACAAAGGTTTGTCCTTCTCTTCTATTAAGGTTCATGCTGCAGCAATTTCAGCTCACTATGAATGTGACCCTCCATTGTTTTCTCATCCTTTGTTCAAGCAATTTCTTAGAGGGGCAAAGAATATAAGACCCCCACGTAGAGCTCCTACTCCTGCTTGGGATCTCAATTTTATGTTGGAGAAACTCACTCTATAACCTTTTGAGCCTGCAGCTACTTCTGAGTTGAAATATTTATCATGGAAGACTGCCTTTTTGTTGGCCATTACCTCTGCAAGAAGGGTTTCTGAATTACAGGCCCTTATGGCGGTTGAGCCTTTCTTGATTTTCCATAAGGATAGGGTATCTTTGCGTACTAATCCTTCCTTTATGCCTAAGGTGGTTTCTAGTGTGGCTTTAAACCAAACTATTCATTTGCCTACTTTTTATGCAAATCCCCAAAATAAAGGGGAAAAGATTTTGCACACTTTAGATGTACACAGGCAGTTGCGATTTTATTTGGACAGAACTAAAGGGTTCAGGCAGTCTCAGCAGTTGTTTGTTTCTTTTGCTTTGAGTTCTCAGGGCAAGCCTGTGTCAAAACAAACTATTTCTAAGTGGATTGGGTTTTGCATTGCTTTCTGTTATTCCCATCATGGCAAGGAGATTCCAGCTGGGATTAGGCCTCATTCCACTAGGGCTACTGCCACTTCGACAGCCTTTTTGAGGGGAGTGGCAACCAAGGATATTTTGGAGGCAGCTACTTGGAGTTCAGTGCATACTTTCTCTAGGCATTATCACCTGCCACTTTACTCTAAATCCAGGGCTGGTTTTGCTACTGCTGTTTTGCAGGGCATTTTGGCAGCTCCTGCTTCCTTGTAGTTTGGCCATCCTCCCTTACCTCTGCTTTGGGATTCTACCCAAGTGTAAGGACTGCAGCAATGTGAGATGAAAACATAGTACAGTTTTGTACCTACCATAAATGTAGATGTTCGAAGATCCACATTGCTGCAGTCCAATTTACCCTCCCTCCTTCCCCTCTGTAGTTAGAGGTGGTTGTGTGGGTTGGGTTGTAAATATTGTGTATATTGTATATATTGTACATATAATTAGTGCAAGGGTGGTTGGTTGTTTGTTTGCTGTCTTTTGGTATTGACCTTTATTTTTAGGGTCCTGACATCTGGGGCAAGAAAAGACTGAGGATATGACGTCGGTCATGCGCATTTGTACCCTGACGTCCTGATGTCAGTCAAATGCGCCTTGACCGACGTCAGCCTTATACTTTGATATTCGGGCCGACCGAGGACAGCGGACTACCCAAGTGTAAGGACTGCAGCAATGTGGATCTTCGAACATCTACATTTATGGTAGGTACAAAACTGTACTTTTCCTCCTCTGATCAGACAACCCTGCCTCATAATGTTTGCTCTGAGCATCTATCATCTCTTCCACTGGGACAGCCAACCTGAAATAGCCTCCAGCCAGTTCGTCAGGGCATTATTTCTTTCAATACTTCCCCAGAACACCCCACTGAGAAAGTTCCTAGAAAGGGGATGTATAAGTTGAGGCACTTAGATTCCACAGGAATCTCTCTTAGTGGACACTGATTTTGATGAGAGGAAGGGGTTCCCCAGATCACTATCTGAGGATGTGTCCTTTGGAGACATTTTACAGCTCCTGAAACAAAAAGGTGGTTGGTCTTCCGATACCCCTTCCCAGGAGAAATCTGTGTTCCTGGGGAATTTTAGGTCTGCGCAGTATTTTTGGTGACTCCCCCGTCTCCCAAGCCGATGAGCTCACTGACATAGTCTCTTGGTGGGCGTGGAAGGAGCCAGACACTGTTGAACCAATTCCATAAAGACCAGATAGAATTCTTGCCCTACCTAAAGACTGTGCACTGGAGCAAGGGTGTACCAGTTGCTGTCATGTTTGTGGCTGCAGCTACAAAGAAAGAACCGTCAGAACAGAGTTCTTCTGTCCACCCCCTCCCCCCAGTAGAGAGTCTAGAGCGTTGGACAGATTTGGGAAGCACGTGTATGCTTCAGCGACCTTTGCCCTTAGGTTGCTGAATTACTTAGTACATTTTACGAGACTGCAAAGAGATTTGATCATGGAGCTTACCAAATCTCTTTCTATGTCCAGGTCTTCTGAGGATGAAAACTGAAGCTTTTCACAAAAGCCTACCCTCCAGTTTATCTCAGCTGCATCCATGAGGTTGTTCTCCCATGCTGCATATAAGGTACCTCACAAGTGGTGGGTTCAGGCATAGCTCTCAGAAAACATACTTGGATGCGCTTGTGTGACGTTGCAGAACCGTTTGTCTTCATTTGTCATTGCTGCTTTGTCGGATCTTTCTGTTTAACCCAAAGGTTAAGGACATGGTCTAGGTGTGAACAAGGGGGAAAGACCCTGTCTGGGGTGGGTTTACATTTTTCTGCCCATCAAAGGCTCTCCTTTAGGCATCAACAAGATGGTAGAAAGATGTGGTTTAAGAAATCCCAGGGTCCTTTCCAGGATTCATCATGGAGATTGTTCCCTTGGGGCAGAAGGTTAAATCTGAATGGAAATAGTCTCCACAACAGAGATGATCGTAGAACTAGGACATTGGAGATGCTTTCTCAAATTGGCCCTATCAGCAGTCCTGAAAGGAGGCCCTACTGTCCTCTGCAGGCAGATGGGTATTGTGTATCCCTGCACTAAAGAGCCTGGCTAGCTATCGATTCATGGGTGTAGAGGATTTTATCCAGAGATTATACCACGCCATTTTCCCATGTCCCGACCGCAGTTTCAAATAACCATTCAGAGGGAAGCAACAACTCTAGAAAGAAGAGTCATCCAAGATGTTCCCCCAGCCCAGAGAGGGTCTGTAACTTAAGATTCTTGTTGTTGCCAAAAAAGACAGGGGACTGAAAACCATTTGTGGATCTCAGCAAGTTGTCAGTTTGTTCAGTAAGTGAACTTTCAGATGGTCATGGTTCAGTCCATTTTGCCTCTGTTGCATAAAAAGATGATTGGATCTGTTCGCTAGATCTTCAGGATTCCTCCTATCACATCAAAATGAACAGGCACTCCAGGAGATACCTATGCTTCCAGCTGGGAACCAGTCACTTCCAGTTAAGAGCATTGCCATTTGGTCTCACCACAATCCCCAGGGTATTCACCAAATACATGGCAGTGATAGCAACTCACTTGAGACTGCTGGAATTTTGGGTGCTTCTCTATCTAGATGACTGTCTCCTTACTGTTCCAACCAGGCATAGACTACTACAGACAAGGGACTACTTGCAGCAGTAGTGTTATCTGGGAATAGCAGTCAATTACAGCAAGTTTCAACTCACCTCAACACAATCTGGAGTTCATAGGCACTCGTTTAGATACAGTCAATCAGATAGCCTCTCTCCCTCCACTTGGATAAATACACTACAGTTCCAAATTAAAATAGTGATCCACAATTCATATCTTCCAGCCTGATTGATACTGCAGGCATTGGCCTCCATGGCAGCAGCTGTCATCCTGTTTCACTGGCCAGAGTCCATATGAGATCCTTCAGTGGACTCTCTGGATTCAGTGGTCCATTCTCCTTCATCCATTATACATGCCAGTCAAGATCACTTAAGCATGCAAAAGATATCTTCTGTGGTGGATTCATGTGAACCAGCTCCTCAAAGACCGTCCCTTTGTTCTTCCCTTTCCCAGCTTGGGAGGGACACTACTTGGGAATGACAGTCCAAGGTATGAAGTCCCGTGAAAAGGCCAAGGTGCATATCAGTGTCCTGGAGATGAAAGCTGCCCTAGTGCTGCAGGTCCTTCAACACACACACTCCCATCCAGGACAATTGGGGTACAGACTGACAGTATACTGTAGTCTGGTACATCAACAAACAAGGGGGATCCAAATCTTACCTTCTTTAAGAAGTTATAAGAGTATGGCAGTGGCTAATCTCTTCCAGTCACTTTCTAATACCAGCACACATTCAATCTAATGCAAGTGCAAACAAACCTAGCAGGTCCATTCTGATGCCTCATGAGTGGTCTGTCAACGTCAATGTGGCGGACTGAATTTTCTGTTAGTAGGGCCAACCATGCTGCAGTCTGTTTGCCTCTCTCCTTAGCAACAAGTGCAGCAGGTTCTTTGCCCTGATTCCCCCCATTGGGGGAGTTGGAGAGGTGTTCTAGCTCACAACTGGCCCTCTGGTCTCCTGTATGCTTTTCTACCCTTACAACTAATTCCCAAGTTACTTCAGAAAGCCATTCAGTTGAGCAGTTATCCTCATTACACCCTTTTGGCCTTGTCAGATTTAGTTCCCATTTTTGTGGCCTTATCTTCAACATCCACCCTAAATTCTGAGTCCATCTCCAGACCTTCTGTCTCACCCGACAGGTGTGACTCGTGTACATAACAAGCCTCAAACTTAACACATGGATGTCTATCTCGCCTTCATTCTTGCTGGTTGGGATCGGAGCCGATCCTCTGCTCAGATTCGGCCATCTTCTATAGCTCGAGAGCTGTTTACTGGCTCGAGGCTACCCCTTGTCCCATGATGCTTAGCGATAGATACCCAGATCACGTTTTTCTGGCTCAGGCTCGTATAAAGTTTTTTCGTATAACTTTCTTACTCTAGAGTTATATTTTTTTCAGTGTTTGCTGTTAATGTTTAGTCTTGTTTTTTGCGATAGCTAGTGTTTAATTGTAGTATCCCTTCCTTTCCCTGTAGAACTCGTTTAACTTAGAGAGTTCTCCCCCGCTCCTCCCCCCATCTTCTTCTTGTCAGGTTAGCCGTTTAGGTTAGAGGCTTTCCTTCTACCTTTCTTTCATAGGCTAGCCGTTTAAGTTAGAGGCTTTCCTATTAAATTTGTGTAGACTGTAATTTGCTTTGGTAGCTGTTGTATTTGTGGTTTCCTTCTTTCAGGATGTCATAGTAATCCAAAGTGTCTGGATTTAAGAAGTGTGACTCATGCTGTGAGAAAATGACTCTGACAGATGGGCACACTTCTTGCGTCTATTGTTTAGGCGCTGTGCACCTGCAGGAATCTTGTTCTATCTGCCATGCATTTAGTCCAAGAGTCCTGCAGAAGCGTAAGAATAAGCTTATTCTTAGGGGTCTTTTAAAACCCCAGGATTCACTGGCCAAGGGCTCTCAGCCTGTGAAATCCCCTACATCTAACAGGCTGTCTGCTCCAAGTTCGGAGCCGTCCTGGGTTCAGACTCTACCTTCTACTTTGGTTCCGGCTGGCACCGATAAGACTATCTCCCCATCGGCTCCATCAGAAACTTCGGAGCCTTTGCGGAGCCACAAGAGGCTGAGGTCCCTTTCATTGGAATCAGTACATTTGGCTCCTCGGTCTCCTTTGCTTCAGAGCAAGCACAGTCACCGATCCTCTCACTCCTCTCGATCCTCTAGGCTGTCTGATCATGATGTGGAGAGAGTGGTCAGATTGCTAAAGTCGCAGGCACTTGGCAAGATGTTGTCCAGTCCTCCTCAACAGGTGTCGGCTCCGTCCACTTCTATCGATGTTCCTCCTCCGACTCCAATGTGTTCGGAGCCGGAGTTCGTTGGGGTTCGAGTACTGGAATCGTCGGGTCCGATAGCTCTATCTCCTTCAGTTCCGACGTCTGCTCCGATCCCCTCGGTGGTGCCGTCCATCGAGGGATCTGGGTGCCGGGGCACCCTCGTCAGCTCCGAGGGGGTGAGTGGCATCGGACCCTTTCCCGACCCCATTCTCCCTCTCAGAGATTCGGCGCAGGTGAGCTCGGCTCCTACATTGGCCTTGTAGCCATCTCCCTTGGTGCGGAGAAAGATTCCGATTTCCTCTGAACCGGAGCTTTCTCTGCATCATGGCAGGGACGCCTTCGATGTCATGAGGAGTGTACTGGCAACTGAGTCAGCTCCACTATCGGCCCCAACGGCTCCGTCCCTTGTAGTGCCTATGCCAACCTCTGCTCCTCCTCCAGACCCCAAGCGTAGCCAACAGACACTCCAGGGCACCCCATTGAGTGTTTCCTCTTTTTCCGAGGCCTCCCCTGATGATTCAGAGGAGCCCCTCCCGTAAGAAGTGCAAGAGGAAAGCACATTGACTCCCCTGGGTCTGTCACTTCTGATACAGACTTAGATGAATCGGAAGGGTCCCCGAGATCCCCCTCTGAAGATGTTTCCTTCTCGGACATCTTGGAAATGCTTAAGCAGAGGGGGAACTGGAATACCCTAGCCCCTACCGAGGATGAGTCTGTATTTCTGGATGCGTTCAGTTCCCGAACTTCCACCTCCTGGGTTTTTCCACCTTTCGATCCACTTATGGCAGTGGTGGCTCGAAAGGCTTGGTCAGCTCCTGATACAGTGGAACCAACTCCGAGGAGACCTGGCAAATTCATCACAGCACCCCAGGATAAGCAGTTCCTTACTAAAGGTGTTCTTGTTGATGCCATGGTGGTAGCAGCAGCCACCAAAAAAGAGTTAGCGGAGACCTCTTCATCTGGCCATCCTCCTAACAAGGAGTCTAGGACCATGGACAGATACGGAAAGCGAATGTTCACTTCAGTGACCTTTTCTGTGAGGTCACTGAACTACTTATGTCATTTTACCCGGCTTCAAAGGGACCTCCTTAAAGAGCTCAGAGATACCCTTCAAGATCCATCAGCTGAGGGGGCTCAAGCTAAAGTAGCTTCCCAGCTGGCGACGCTTAATTCTGTAGTTAACTCCTCCATGAGGCTCATTTCCTATGCAGCCGATGGTGCGAGTAGAGCCACAGGTACGGGTGTTGCCCTTAGGCATGCATGGATGTGGCTGTGTAATTTTGCGGAACCCTTTTGAGCATCATTCACCAACACCCCCTTTGATGGTTCCTTTCTTTTTGGACCACAGGTGAAAGACACTTTGACTAGGTGTGAGCAAGAAGGCAAGACTCTCTCTGCCGTGGAAGTCTGTTTTCCATTCCTTCTAGACCGTACCCCAAAGAACAGAAGAGTGGCAAAATGTGGTTCCGAAAATCCCAGGGAGCCTTGACTGACACACACAGCTATTTTTCCTCCAGGGGCAGAGGGGAAAACAATAAGACACCCCCCTCATGGCAGAGGGGGCCTGCAGAACCAGGGCAACAGAGAATATTTCTCTGATAAGCCCTTTCAGCATCCCTGAAGGGTTGCCCGGCTGCTCACCTCTGGAGGCAGTCGGGGGAAGACTTTCACTGTACCCAAAAGCCTGACAAGATTTAACGCAAGACAGATGGGTATGGTCCATTATATCCGGAGGTTACAAAATTCCCTTCTGTCAACCTCCCTTACCATCAGGGTAATCCCTTCCAGATGTTCCACCCAATCTGAAGGACCAAGCAGTAATAGAAGTTTCAAAACTGCTAGAAAAAAAAAGAGTCATCCAGGAAGTCCTGGCAGACCAGCACAGATCCGGAACTTACTCAAGGTTCTTTTTGGTACCAAAAAAGACGGGACTGGAGACCAATTCTGGATCTCAGCAGACTAAACAGGTCTGTACAAAGAACAAAGTTTCGGATGGTCATGCTACAGTCCATTCTACCCTTTCTGGGTCAGGACAATTGGATGTGCTTGATAGATCTTCAGGACGCGTACTACCATATCAAGATGGACAGGCACTCCAGGAGATTTCTTTGCTTCCTGCTGGGAGCCAGTCATTACCAGTTCAGAGCTCTGCCCTTTGGTCTCACCACAGCCCCCAGGGTGTTCACCAAATATATGGCAGTGGTCACGGCTCACCTGAGACGTCGAGGATTCCAGGTGTTTCCATATCTAGATGACTGGCTCCTCACTGCTACCACCAGGCATCAACTTCTTCAAGCCAGGGACTACAAAAATCACAATCTGCTCCCAGTTAGGCATTACAATAAACTTCGAAAAATCTGCCTTGTTGCCCTGTCAATCTATCACCTACATAGGTGCAGACTTAGACACAAGGAACATGTCCGCAAGGCTACCACCAGAAAGGGTGTCTACAGTTCGTCAGCAAGTACAAATTCTAATGCAGAGCAAAACGTCCTTCAAACTCTGGGTTCCATGGCAGCAGCCATTCTTCTAATCCCACTGGCCCACTTTCACATGAGGATCGTTCAGTGGCTTCTGTTCACACAATGGTCTTTCCAACAGCTGCCCATGTCTCACATGATCATGATTACAGAAGCATGCAAAAGTCACTTTTCCTGGTTGATGGTCTTCCCGCTAGTGACTCAGGGAAGACCCTTCATTCAGCCCCCTCCGGTAGCCACAGTGACCACAGACACCTCCCTGATAGGGTGGGGGGGCATTATCAGGGCAGGACAGTCCAAGGCACTTGGCAGCCTCATGAGTAACATCTGCACATAAACGTCCTAGAAATGAGAGCCGTGCTCCTAGCGTTGCAAACCCTTCAGGACTCTCTTCCTTCTGGGACCATTGCAATTCAAACAGACAACATGTCAGTGATGTGGTACATCAACAAGCAGGGCGGAACCAGGTCCTACCCCCTGTGTCGAAAAGCACTCCGACTGTGGCAGTGGGCGATTTCCTCCCAACGTTTTCTGATTGCGAAGCACATCCCGGGGAGGTCCAACGTCATAGCAGACAGGCTCAGCAGAGCTATCCTCATGCCTCACGAGTGGTCTCTGAATCTGGAAGTTGCGGATCTTAATTTCCGGAAATGAGGACAGCCTTGTTGCGATCCTTTTGCCACCCCCTTCAACAGCAAATGCAGCAACTACTTCTCCCTTCTTCCGCTTCCGGGTCCCTCACTCAGAGACGCTCTAGTCTACGATTGGCCTCGGGGACTTCTTTATGCCTTTCCTCCGTTTCCCCTGATTCCAAAACTCATACAGAAAGCAATATCGTTGGGTTGCAAAATGATCCTCATTGCCCCCTACTGGCCTCGACAAATATGGTTCCCATTCTTGCACCATTACCTTCTCGATCAGCCTTGGACTCTGGATCCGATTCCAGACCTACTGATTCATCAATCAAGTGGGTTGCATCAATCCCTCCAAACTCTCCAGCTCACAGCTTGGTTGCTCCACTTCCAACCTTAGCCAGACTTCCCAGCATTTCCCCAGCTGTACGTGAGATTGTCTCCTCTCACAAGTCCACAACCAGAAAAACTTATGCTAATAAATGGAAACGTTTTTCTTGTTGGGCAGAGGCTAGGAACGTAGATCCCTTTTCAGCCCCAGTCCTCGAAATTCTGGAATTCCTAGCACAACTTTTTCATTCCGGGTCCGCTTCTGCTACAATCAGGGCTCAATTAGCAGCCATTTCTAACTTTCATGTTTGTTTGTCAAATTCAAACATTATGTCTCATAAGCTCTGTAAAGCTTTTTTGAGAGGGGCCACTCTCCTTAGGCCTCCAGTGAGAGATCCCCCTCCTCCTTGGGACCTTAATTTGGTACTAACTTCCTTACTTCTGCCCCCTTTTGAACCATCAGTGTCTTGTTCCATTAAGTTTCTATCTTGGAAGACACTTTCTGATAGCTATTACATCAGCCAGACGCATCTCTGAACATCAGGTATTATGTGTTCGTCCTCCATACTTGGTTTTTCATAAGGACAGGGTTGCTCTGAGGACTAATCCTTTGTTTCTTCCGAAAGTCTGCTCAGAAAATAATTTAAACCAATCTATAGACCTTCTTGTGTTTTTCCCTAACCACACCAATAAGGCAGAGTACAAATTACACCAATTGGACGTTCATAGACAATTGCATTTTTACCTGCACAGGACTAAGGAAATAAGGAAGTCGGACCAACTATTCCTTTCCTATGCTCTAGGCAAACAAGGTCTCCCAGTTTCCAAGGTGACCTTATCCAGGTGGTTGTCGTCTCACACTATTACTTTCATTTATCAGTTAAGGAACAAAGAGTTACCTGTCAAACCGAAAGGTCATTCTACTAGGTCCTTGGCCACCTCTGTAGCCTTCCAATCTAGGTTGCCCATGGATTCTATCTGTGCAGCTGCTACGTGGGCAAATCCTCATACCTTTATTTCTCATTACAAGCTAGATATGGTCTCCAGAAGCAGAGCTGACTTTGGTTCCATTGTTCTGAAGAGTCTGTTCCAATGAGCCGCCCAGGATTGTAGGTGCTAGGGACGCTGTCCCAACCAGCAAGAACAAAGGTGAGATAGACAACTTAACATAAAGAAGTTATGTACCTACCATAACGTTTCATGCTAGTTGTCTTCATCTCGCCTTCTTTCTTGCGTCCCACCCTCCGTCCCCCTGTCCTATTGGACCGAGAGGAGTTCTGGTTTCACTGGCTGAGTGTTCTCTGGTTTGTTTCCTCTACTGACTTAGAGAGTATGACAGGTATACTCAACCTATTTGTTTGGACAGGTTTATTCTCTGGCTATGTCTGGGGTTAGCTATTTCAAACAAGATCTGGGTAGCTATCGCTAGGCATCATGGGATAAGGGGTAGCCTCAAGCCAGTAAACCGCTTTCAAGCTATAGAAGATGGCCGAGTCAGAGCCGAGGATCGGCTTCAATCCCAACCAGCAAGAAAGAAGGCGAGATGAAGACAACTAACATGGAAAGTTATGGTAGGTACATAACTTCTTTTTTCTTTAGTTACATTGATTGTTAGATAGCTCAGGCTGTCCTTCCTGGTCCTTCATGTTTTTGCTATCTTCCTGTAAGGCTTGTACTAGAAAGGGTTACAAGAGTAAATGGAAAAGATCCGTCTTCTCAACCCTTTTTCAGAGCCTGAACCAGATTTCCTTTAACTTTTAGCTTCAACTTTAATGAAAGAAGTAGTTTTTCATCTATTAGAGTTCAGTGGATGACTTTTCTAATTTTGACATGGGCAAAAATAACTGTACGTTAGCCTCTTCTAAATTATGCAAGGCTTTTCTCAGGGGGGAGTTTTTTTTGTTTGTTTTTGGCTTTGACCTCCATTAAGAGCTCCCCCTTGGGATTTAAATATAGTGCTGCAAGCCTTAACTCAGTCTCCCTTTGAACCCTTCAGCCAAAGCTGACCTAAATTTTTTTTTTTATCTTGGAAAACCATTTTTCTAGTGGCTATTACATAGCTAGAAGAGTATCTGAACTCCAGGCTCCGTCTTCAAAACATCATTGTCTAATTTTTTCATGAAGACAATGTGTGCCATTGCATACTAACCCATCCTTTTTCTCTAAGGTAACTTCTGACTCAAATAGTAACCAGGTCATTAATCTCCCGGTTTTCTCTCCTAAACTTTTCAAGCAAAGGGGAGCACGTTACATCTATTGCATGTGCATAGACAGCTTTGTTTGTACCTTCATAGAACCATAGACTTTAGGAAGTCTGACCAATTACTTGTTTCCTTTTCTTGTACCAGATTAAGCAATCCAGTATGTAAAGTAACACTGGCAGATGGGTGATGGATTGTATAACCTTTGTCTATGGTAAATTGGGATTATTTTTACCAAAACCTCTTGTAGCCCATTCCACAAGATCTATGGTGGTTTCATCAGCTTTTTGGTCTAGAGCATCTTTAGATGATAGTTGTGCAGTTGCAACTTGGGGTAATCCCCACACTTTCATAGCTCATTACAGGTTGGATTTGATTCCCAGGAACAGAGTGATCTTTAGTTCACCAGTGCTTTGGAATATCCTTCCATAAGGGCCTCCCAAGATTACAATAGCTGGGGACTTTGTTCCATCAGTTGAGGAATGAATGAAAATGACATCATCCGATAAAAAAAATCTTATGTACACACCATAACTTTCCATCTGTGTTGTCCATTTTCATTCTTTTTCAACCCCCTGCCCACCTACCCCCCTCCCCTTTTGCTTCTGGACAGATTTAAGAGTTGTGTAGGAACCTCTGTTCCTTGTTTGAGCTCCATCTTCCATTTTCTTTCTACCTTTGGTGTTTCTTGTAATAGGTTATCGTTTTATATCTAGGAGCAGCAAAATCAATCTGAGGTATGTGTTGTTGGCTGGGCATTATGGGTAAAAGGAGGAGCTTGAGAGTTCGAGGATTCAGTCTGATAGAAGCATCCGAGTAGAATCTGACCCCATCAGTTGAGGAAGAATGAAAATGGACAATACAGATGGAACATTATGGTGAGTACATAACTTTTCTCATACTAATGCTGGACAAATCGTTACAAAGTTCCAAGCTGTACAGTCAGTGATAGAAGTATCAAAATCTCGTCTGCAAAGTTAAAAGATGTAGGAGAAAGGTACACGGTAAGGGCAAGCAAAGGTCAATTTAGGTGCTTCGGAGCTGCAGGTAAAAACTCATAGGAACATTCCTGCCAGATCAACAATCCTTACAGAAATTATAGGCAAAAGATTATCTAGCAGAACATTTACAGACCACACATTAAACATAAGCAGCTGCCAAACACTTCAGATTATAATTCACAGCAGAAATAATGGATGCTAGTCAGAAGGTCATTGTTACTGTGAGATTCTACACCTTAACCATGCCCATTAAAGCTGTATTTTTCTGTGAAATGAACCAGATTGGAATTTTGTACATTCCATAGTACTATGGTTTTATGTAAAGTCATGTGGGATAACTAACTCATGAATAACTTTACAGCAGTCTGTCCCTTTATGCTTCTCACTCCAGCATTTTACAGGGCAGACATCTTTTACTGCATTTTATAATAAAATATAAATGTACTTTATACAATTTAAATTTAAAAACTGAAGGAGAAGACTGAATCTGTGCAGACTTTCAAGAGCTTTGTATTAAACCAAGGCGGCTGAACCTGTGGAAACTATCCTAAGTCCTGGTCCTTTTTTCCCCTTCACAACAAAGGCAAAGGGAGAAAAGACTCAGAAGCAGTAGACCTAAGAGACAACTTAAAAGATGGTAAGCAAAGTTCACTTCCAGGCCTAGTAGATCCTGACACCAGGGGCACAGCAGGGAGCAACCATGACTCAGCTGATCCCCTCCCTGTCCCCGCTCTTAAAGTCCCACTCCAACTACCCCCCTGCTCTGTCTATTGCCATGCCCCAGTATTCCTTCAAAGCTAGGAAGAAAGTTGTCTTTTCACAAAAAAATGCATTAAAATTACTCAACACAAATGGGTGCTAAACATCAAACCAGACTACTGGCATTCTTTCAGCTCCCTCCCAATACCTGCTGGCGTTCCTTCCATTCCACCAAGTCAACTAAAAGAAGTTCTGAACCAAGTGGGTCTACTTTTGCAGCAAGGTTCCATGGAAGAGGTACCTTTCCAGAAGAAGGGGCAGGCATATTACCGAAGACTTCCTGCTGTTCCAAGTAGAGGGAGTGTGGTGGCCCGTTCCTGATTTGTCAAAACGAAACCGATTTTTTTCTAGTCCCACCATTTAAAATGCTTACCCTGCAAAAGCTTCCGACCTGTGCTTGCTCCAAAAGTTTACATGGTGACCATGGATCTAAAAGATGCTTACTGCACATCCCTACTACAGGATATCACAGGAAGCATCTACACTTTAAAGTAGATGGAAATCATTGCCAAGAGTCTGCTCAGCCCTTTGGTTTATCTACTGCAGCCAGAGTAGTTACCAAATCCTGGCTCAAGTAATAACTCGCTTCATGACCAAGGGCATTTAGATCTACCCATAACTAGATGACTACCTTATCTATTGTGACTCTGTGGAGGTGCTTCTCTCTCTGCTCTATAACAAACCATGACTATTTTCTCTTCTCTAGGCTATACTCGAACTAAAAAGGTCCAAAGCTCTTCCCATTCAGAAAACTAGTCTTTTTAGGGACCTTGCTGGACACGGACCTTCAAAGAGCTTTCCTTCCATAGGAAAAGATCTCTCTTACTACCAACTACTTCCAGTGTTGTCTTTTACTGATTTCTATTCCAGTACATGAGGCTCTCGTACTTCTGTGATACATGGTTTCCTGTATCCTAACCTCTAGCCAGGCTTCACGTGAAGAAAATTCTGTAGTACTTGAAAAATGCTTGGAATCAGCAGAATAAATCCTTCAACCAAGAAATTCCTTTCCTGCCCGGTCTTAAAAAGGGAATTTCAGTGGTGTATCTTTGCTTGCAATTGGAGCTTAGGGATACCCTTCAGGATCCCTCACCCAAATCCAATTATGATCACAGATGCTTCAAACTCGTCTTGGGATGTACACTCCAATGGCCTCCAAGCTCAAGGAAAATGGGAACAAAAACAGAAATCTAAAGAAAATGATGGCTCTTCTCAAGGGTATCATAACTTTCAAGGAAACCTAGAAACCACGAATTTTACTGATTAAAGACAGACAACATCACCGTGATGGGGTGTATAAACAAGCAGGGGATCACACAGTTTTATCCTCAATGCTGCTTAACCATATCCCTATGGCAGCAAGTGGACCTTCGTCTCCTAGCCCAGTATCTGCTGGAAAAGCAACTCATCACAGGTCATCTCGGCAGATCAAAAGTGAGCCCTCATGACTGCACCCTGAACAAGAGCATATTCAGACTCATCTGATTTACTTTGGGTATGCCAGAAATGACCTTTTTGCTTCGGATCAAAACTACCAAGCATAAAAATGTTTGCACAATGGCCAAACATACAAAGGTCTAGAGGCTGGATGCTGCCTTCTTTCCATCAACAAGTATATTTCTTTGTGTTTCCTTCAATACCCCTCATTCCCTGGGTACTTACATAGATCAAGGAGAAAGGCCAAGGGTGATCCTAATTGTATCATTTTGGCCAAGGCCATATTGATTCACACTCTTTTTTTCCCTGCTCAAGCTGTGTAACTGACTCCTTCCAAAACGGATGGATATCCTAACAAACAAGCCTGGTTCCTTCATACATCCCAACCTCAGCACCTTAAGACTGACACCATGGCTAATCCACTAACTGTTTCGCAAGGCCTCTGTTTGGGCAAATAAGTAATGGACATTTTAAAAGATTTAAAAAAATTTAAAAGAAGCCAGAAAAATAGTACCACAAAGTCTTGCACTTCAAAATGGAAAAGATCTTCTGTTTGACGCAGGCAACTGTATATTTCCTCAACTTCAGCAGAGCTTGACCATTGTTTAATTATGTGTCTTGTTTATTCAAGCTGGCCTTTCCTACTCATCTATTAAAATTCACTCCAGCTATATTTGCCTGCCTAGTTCTGCAACCTCCTCTTCTCTCTCAACTAGTTTTGAGGTAGTTTCTTAATGAGTGAGTTATTCACCAGAGGTCTCCCTTCTTGTGATCTCAGCTTTGTGCTAGAAAATGTACTCTTCCCTCACTTTCAAGCTTCCTGCTATGGCTGGCGTTTGACTTCTTTCCTGGTGAACAGCCTTTTTAGTGGCTCTTACATCAGTGTAGAACTTGATAATACAGTACTGTACCACCATCGCTAATTCTCCTGTTAAATATGGACAGATCATATCTTTTCTAGTATCACATTAGTTTCTTATAAGGGGGGGGGTCTCTTCACTACTTTCTATCCCTAAGGTTCATGTTTTTGATAGTTACCATGGGTGATTAGGCTACAGGTATTTCCTTTATCACCTTTTGTTTTTATTTATTTTTTCTTTTTTTTATTGCCTTGCTATGATGGAATATGTCTGCTTGTTACATGGTCGTAATCCTTTTGTATAGCAAGACTGAATTGTATATAATGTATTATGTTGTGTCTTGGTATTTTTCTTTTTTTGCATTATAAATCTTGCAAAACTAATTCAAATTATATTTGAAAAAAAAAATACTGTACTATACCATAATTAGCTGGAAACACTGTGTACAATGAGACTGAGAAACGAAAGTCTTTATCTGTTAATTACCCAAGCTCGTGCTGGACAGGTGCCAGTCTTGCCCTTATGGCCAAGTCTTGTGCACTTTTCAGAATGAATTCTCCAAACACTGTAGTTAATTCAATAAGGCTTTATTAAATGTTCACAACATCCGAATACTGTCTTCATTAACAGTACTGATAAACAATTAGTGTTCAAAGTTGCTTCACATCATATTCTGATTGTCCTGCACAACATAAACTAACATAGTCTTTATATGACCTGTCTTCTGTACCAAGGCTCGAGTGTCTGTCATCTTCTCTGAGGTAACAGGTCAAATAAACTTACAAACCTTAACTGCTATCCCGAACATAACATTATATCTGAAGTAGGATATTCATTTGTCTGCAACCTGTGGGTTATGGATCCGATATCGGATCCGAACCGGCATAGTTTCCAGCTATGGATCCAAGCTCTCAGCTCCTCCCCTCACCCATAATGCCCTGCTCTACCCTCATGACCTCAGATCTTGTTTGCCGCGCTGGTAACTGGATGTGGTTCTCATAGCTCTCAGCTAAGTGGATTTTTTCTTGTACAAGAATAGAATATTTTTGCTTTCTTTAAACTTTTTTGTGTGAAAGTTGTAGGTTTCCTATCATTATTGACTGTTTTTAGTTTAATTTAATTTTCAGTAGTATATTTTATCCCCTCCCCTCGCTGGTACGTAGAGTGTGTGTGAGGCCTGTGTGCTTCTTTATTGTTTTATTGTTTTAAGTTACTTCTGTAACTTTTGGTTAGTTTTTGACTATGGCTGATCAGCCTAAGTCAATTTTCTCTAAATGCTCCGAGTGTGGCCATAAGCTCTCACCGGCTGATGGCCACACTCGGTGTGTTAAGTGTCTTGGGGTTGAACACCTCACATCTGGTTGTTCCATTTGTGCAGGGTTCAACCCCAGGGCACTGAGGGAGCGGAGGTCCAAGCTGGTCTTGGCGGGTCTTTTACCGCCGGACTCGGCTCCGACCCCCGCTCCTTCGGGGACTCCTGCGGCTGCAGCTGTTCCCCCTGTAGCACCCCCTCCTGCTCCTGGGACTCAAACTCCCGCTTCAGGACAGGAGAGGGATGCATCTAAAAAGGACCGGAGGGAGAAGCACCACAAGCGGCGGGCCGAGACCTCTGTTTCGGCCCCGCCAGCCAAGCGGGCTTCTCCCCCGGCTTCCTTGTTGGTGCGGTCTCCTCCTTCTCGGCTCCGGTCACCTGTGTGCTTCTCACCGGGTCCTGAGGAGGAGGAGACCCGATCTCCGTCGAGGCTATCGAGGAGGCATTCCAGGCCTACCTCGGTAGCCTCGTCGAGATCTACCCATAGCCTTTCGGATGCTGATCTGGACCGGATGATGCGAAGGTTCATCCAGGCCCAGATGCAGATGGGAGTGCTCTTGCCTCCCCCCCCTCCGGGGGGGAGCTCAACACCCTTTTTCAAGCCTATTGCTCCTTCTCCGACCCGCTTCCGGGTTCGAGCAACTGGAGCCGAGCAGCCGGGCCGGGGAGGTCGGAGCCGATAGTACTTGGTACCGGATCCGACCATGCCCTCGAGTGCGTCGGACCCGATCTCGGAGCCTGGATCCGAGCCGGATCCGGGGATCAGTGCCCCTTCGGCCCCGTCTGTGTGGGGGGGCACTGCCCCTTCGGATCCGAGTGCTGGCGCGCTCCGATCCACTCTTCGGATCCGAGGGGAGCCGATTGTCGGATCCTTTGGTCGAGGTCGGCTCCCCTTCGGCTTTTGATGTAGTGGAGAGGGCTCTGTTGAGGGTCTCCGGACCCCCGGCACTTGCTTCGGCTCCGTCCCGCGCTCCCTCTGCACTGGGCCAGGCTTCCACCATCCGGCCCCTGGGACAGCCCGTTTCTGTGCCCCAAGTTGCTCCCATGGAGCAAATTGCTGCTTGCGAGGACTCCTCTGACAGCCCCCCAGAGGAGGCTCCTGGCAAGCATACGCAAAAGGAGGCACATTGACTCCTGAGTCTCTCACTGAAGACACGGACTTGGAGGAAGGGGAAGGCTCCCCACGGTCACCCCCCGAGGATGTCTCCTTCGGAGACATCATGGAAATGCTCCGTATCAGGGGGGGGTGGTCTGCGCCCAAGTCTTCCTCGGACGAGTCCGTGTTCTTGGAGGCATTCAAACTGGCCCGTCTACCTCTTGGGTGTCCCCTGCCGACCCACTGGTGGACCTTATTACCACCAGGGCGTGGAAGGAACCGGACACCGTGGAGCCAATTCCCAAAAGACCTGATAAAATCCTTAGCCCGCCTTCTGACAGGACCCATTGGAGTAAGGGGCCTCCTGTAGATGCCATGTTGATGGCGGCGGCCACAAAGAGGGAACTGGCTCAGGAGAGTCCCTCAGTCCACCCTCCGAGCAAGGAGTCTCGGATGATGGACCGCTTGGGGAAGCGGATGTTCAGTTCGGCGACCTTTTCGGTAAGGGCGCTGAACTATTTGGCACATGTTATTCGGATGCAGCGAGACCTTATTAAGAGTACGCTGCATCCCCTGAGTCCATTTCGAGGAGGACAGAGCTCTGCACTCCACCAAAATGGCCACTCTTAGGTCAGTCACAAATACTTCTATGCGGCTACTCTCCCATGCTACGGAGGGCGCCGCTAGAGCTGCGAGGACAGGACTGGTCACTAGGCGTCAGGCCTGGCTCCGCCACTGCGTTTGTTCTGTGCCCTTCAAGGCGTCGTTGAACGCCCCTTTGATGGTTCTGCTCTGTTTGGCAAGACCGTCATGAGGCGTTGACCCAGAGCGAGAAGGACGGGAAGACGCTGTCTGCCGTCGGAATCCGCTTCTCTGCACCCCAGAGGCCCTATTCTAGGAACCAAAAGGGTCAGAAGAAGATGTGGTTCCGAAGTCGCAGCAGTCCCAGCCTGCTCCGGACAACCAGTCCTTCCGTGGCAGAGGAGGACAGGGAGGACGCCGCCCTAGAGGCAGAGGGGCTCCCAGAAACTTCGGGTCCAGGGAACCTTTCTCTGAACGGCCGCAGCAACCCTGAGGGTTGCCCGACTGCTCTACTCTGGAGGCAGTCGGGGACGTTCGGGGCACCTAGCGGCATGGGAGTCCATAACATCGGACCGCTGGGTTCTCCAAATCATATCCAGGGATATCGCATTCCTTTCCTTCACCTTCCAAAGATGAAGTCCCTCCCAGACGTACCACCCGGTCAAAGGGAGGCCGCTTTGGCAGAAATTGGCCATCTGCTAGAGAAAAGAGCCATCCAGCCCGTTCCCCAGACCAGATCGGATCAGGGTTCTACTCCAGGTTCTTTTTAGTGCCAAAAAAGACGGGGGAACTAAGACCAATCCTAGACCTCTCTCTCCTGAATCTGGCAGTCCCCAAAGAAAAATTCCGAATGGTCACTCTACAATCTATTCTCCCCCTTCTGGGAGAAGGCCACTGGATGTGCTCGATAGATCTCAAGGACGCGTACTACCACATCCTAATGGACAGACGCTCCAGGAGGTTTCTCCGCTGCCGGCTGGGAGCCAGTCACTACCAGTTCCGGGTCCTTCCCTTTGGTCTCACCACAGCCCCCAGGGTGTTTACCAAAGTACTAGCAGTGGTAGCGGCCCACCTGAGGCTTCAGAGGGTGCAGGTCTTTCCCTACCTGGACGACTGGCTCCTTACCGCCCCAACAAGGCATCTACTTCTCTGGCGAGACTCCTTTCTCCATCTTGCTCCATTTCTGGGCATCACAATAAATACAAACAAGTCCAACCTGGCACCCACTCAGCTCTTAGATTTCATAGGGGCCAGACTAGACACAAGGAGTTCTGAGCCTTCCTCACTGCGGACAGAGTTCTAAATCTGCAGCTCCAGGTGCGGGCCATTCTCCATTCATGTTCTGTTCCAGCGGAGTTGGTCCTGAGGGCTCTAGGGTCCATGGCTTCGTCGATAGCACTTCTTCCTCTTGCCAGGCTCAATATGCATTCTACAGTGGACGCTCTTAGTACAGTGGTCATACCTTGCTCTCCCATGCATCATCCCATAGCGATCAGCAAGGCTTGCAAGCGGTCCCTCTTGTGGTGGCTCCACTCCCGGATCTCCACGAGGGTCGCCCATTTTGTGCTTCTCCCCTCTCGCCACGGTGACCACGGACGCCTCCCGCCTCGGGTGGGGGCACTTTGGGCCGGACAGTCCAAGGCACGTGGAACGATTCAGAGACCTTTCTGCATATCAATGTTCTAGAGATGAGAGCAGTCCTCTTAGCGTTGCTAGCACTTCGGGACTTTCTTCCCTTGGGAACAATTCCGCTTCAATCGCACAATGTGTCTGTTGTCTGGTACATCACCAAGCAAGGGGGAACAAGGTCTTACCCTCTTTGTCGAGAGGCCATGAGAGTTTGGGAATGGGCAATCTCCACCAATCGCTTTCTCATAGCAACGCACATTCCGGTCGGTCCAACATCCTAGCGGACAAGCTCAGTCGCACCATTCTGACCCCTTACGAGTGGTCTCTCAATTGTCAAGTAGCGGAACGCATATTCGCACGGTGGGGAACCCCTTCATGCGATCTTTTTGCTTCTCCCTCAAACACCAAGTGCGACAGTTTTTTCGCTCTGATACCTCCTCCCGGAGGTACCCCAAGAGACGCTCTGGTGCATGCTTGGCCACCCGGTCTTCTGTATGCCTATCCACCCTTGCCTCTGATGCTGCAAGTTCTTCAGAAAGCCTCTCGGGTGGGTTGCAGAATGATTCTCATTGCTCCGTTCTGGCCTCGACAGATCTGGTTCCCCTTCCTAAGGTCTCACTCGTTGAATCCTCCTTGGATTCTAGATCCTATTCCGGATCTGATATCCCATCCATCCTGCATTCCTCCTCCGAACCTGGACAGCCTGAAGCTGACCGCTTGGCTGCTCCAGTTCCACTCTTGATAAGGACTCGGTATTTCTTCACCGGTAAAGGCTATTTTGGTGGCGGCTCATAAACCATCCACTAGAAAGGTTTACGAAGCAAATGGAAACGCTTTCTCTGTGTGGGCGGAGCGGCAAGGCCTAGATCCCTTCACGGTTCCTCTCCCGTAGTGCTTGATTTTCTAACCTCTCTCTTTAATGATGGTGCCAGCAGTTCCACAGTCAAAGTTCAACTGGCGGCAATTTCTCACTATCACATTGGTCAAGAGTCTAATCCTCTTATGTCAGCCAAATTGTGCAAAACTTTTCTTAAGGGTACTTTCCTTCTCAGGCCCCTATAAAGCAAGCAGTTCCTCCTTGGGACCTTTCTTTGGTCCTACAGGCCTTGACCGCTCCCCTTACGAGCCCAAGGCTACAGTGGACCTCAAATTCTTGTCTTACAAGACAGCCTTTTTGGTAGCCATTACATCAGCCAAGAGAGTTTCTGAACTTCAAGCTTTATCAGCTAAACCTCCTTACTTGGGTTTTTATCCGGACCGTGTCTCCCTCAGGACCAACCCGTCCTTCCTTCCTAAAATCGCTTCTGAAGCAAACATCAATCAATCCATTAACCTCCCTGTTTTCTTCCCTAAGTATGAAAACAAAGGTGAATATAGGCTACACTCACTAGATGTTCACAGGCAACTAAGATTTTATCTCAACAGGACAGCTGGTCATAGGCAATCCGACCAACTGTTTATTTCCTTTGCAAAATTCAATTTGGGCAAGCCAATTTCCAAAGTTTCTCTGTCCCGCTGGATTTCACAGTGCATTTTATTGGCTTATCAAGCGTCAGGAAGGCCCGCACCGGAGGGTGTTCATGCCCATTCAACCCGGTCAGTATCTACCTCAGCAGCCTTCAAGGCTAGGATTCCTCTAGATGATATTTGTGCAGCAGCTACGTGGGCTTCATCTCATACATTTATTTCTCATTATAAGTTGGATCTTGCATCTAGGGGTAGAGCATCCTTTGGCTCCGCGGTGCTCCGGAATATCCTTCCATGATGGCCGCCCAAGATTCAGGTAGCTGGGGACTCTGTCCCACAGGTTGCAGACAAATGAATATCCTACTTCAGATTTAGAAGTTATGTACTCACCATAACGTTCCATCTGAGTAGGTGTATTCATTTGTCTGCAACCATCCCGCCCTCCTATCCCCCTGGCCTTTCAGTTTCCTGCATATTACTTGTTACCCTTTTGAGGGTATTGTTGCTTTGGCAAACTCGATCTGAGGTCATGAGGGTAGAGCAGGGCATTATGGGTGAGGGGAGGAGCTGAGAGCTTGGATCCATAGCTGGAAACTATGCCGGTTCGGATCCGATATCGGATCCATAACCCACAGGTTGCAGACAAATGAATACACCTACTCAGATGGAACGTTATGGTGAGTACATAACTTCTAAATTCCTTCAGTCCAGTAATTTTCCTTATTTACTTTTTTTAACCTTGGTCTCAGGCTTTGTATCATATGTGCTAAGGAACATTCTGTAGCTAGTAAGGTTGTATCTTTCCCTTGAGAAAAGAACATTCTCTCTGCACACTTTATGCTTATTTTTCCTTTCTAATAAACTGTCTCTTTTATGTATAAATGAAGCACAATTATTTTACCCTTTAGCCTGTCTAATAACTACTTAAAGTGGAAGTCCCTAATCTAACAATCAGGTAGACTGGGTTCAGAACTCCAAGCACTCGTGCACTGAGCCTTTCCTTATTTTTTCAGCAGGACAGGGTTTCTCTCAAAACTAATCCTTCTTTCATGCCTGAAATGATATTTGATGTTGTTAATCTTCATTCATTCATTCCTTACCGATGGGTGTCGGTTCTGTCCTTGGAACAGAGTTGGCCTTGTAACATGCTCGTGCCAGCCAAAAAACTCTCAAGCTAAGCTTTTACCCACAATGCCCTTTTCCCTGTTGCCTCAGATCTCATTTGTCGCATTGCCGTAAAGCGGTGTCAAGCCAGCTCTCAGCTAAGTACTTTGAAAATTTTCAAATTTCTTTTTGTTCTGATATTTCTCTTTCCCTATCTTATCACTATTTACCCACTGTCTTGCAATTGTATGTTTATTGTTACTGTGTTTCTTACCGATTTTAGGTAGTCTTTAGTACCATCATTGGTATAGGCCCTTTCTTCCTACCCTTGAATGTAACCTCTTACAATACCATTGTTGGTATTTCCCTTTCCCCTTCTTTCTTCTTTCCAAAAAAAATAAATAAATAAAAATCCTTGTTATAACTTCTTCGTTTATTGTATCTTGTGATAGTTAAGCTCTTTAGTACCATGTCGGAAAAGAAAGGTGCTTCTGGTTTCAAACAATACGACCAGTGCGGCCGCAAAATGCCATATTCGGACACCCATGTCTCTCATGTGTACTGTCTGGGTGTTCCTCATCTGTCGCTTCTACCACCTTGTTCTGTTTGTAAAAGGTTTAGCTCCTGAACCCTTAATGAAAGGAAAAACAAACCAATTCTGAAGGGTCTCCTTAAAACACCCTTCTCCGAGGTTGTTTCTGGGTCGGAGGGCTCATCCCCTCCTAGTAAAGAACAGAGACCACATTCAGTTCCTTCATCACCTTCAGCTGACAGAAAGCTGGAACTTAAACAAAAAATGCCAAAATTGACTTCTTTGGCTTCAGGACTTAAACTGATTTCCATAGCACCGTCTTTGGTGCCGATTATGGTGCCGCCCTCAAAATCTGTATCTTCGGTGCCAGTCACGACACTGATGATTCTGTCTATGGCACTGACCTTGCCAAGACCAGTAATCCCCTATCTCGGTGCCATCATCGATATCTTTAACCATAGTACCGCCCTCTGCACTGGCCTGGACTACGGCACTAAGCTTACCTATAATTTCTGCTCCAGAATTTCCCACACCGGACACACCTTTGATACATGTCTCCGTCCATGAGACTTCAGTGCCAGTGGACCATACTGTCAGGACCCGATATTTACCCATGGTGGACCCCTTCTTTGGGCAGCAGTTCAGCCCTTGCTTGAAAAGACCTGACTCCCCATTGGGGATATCGACTTGATTGACCAGGAGCCTCTCGAAATTGGATGTGGTGTGTCTTGTGGGTCAGCTGCTGATGGCAAGGAGATTACAATACCTTCCAAAACTCCCCTCCCTGTAGGAGTTGGGAGTCTTTCTCCATGGACTCCAGCATATTCTCCTCCTTTGACCTATGTGCAGATATCAACGTTCCTGGAACTGACGACACCATCGGTTCCCACTGCTTTGGTTCCACTGCTGGACCTCACTGTAGTTTTGGAGCCGACCCTTTGGCGTTTGGTTCATTCGGAACCGAACCTTTCTCAGGATCGTGGTGGGACCATGAGCAGTGTTTCCTAGCATGGCACCGATTTTTTTTTTTCTATGACACTGTCTATGGTCTCAGCAATCCTATTGGTATCTAGTCCTCTTGAGACTCCTTCCCTGGGAGATGGTCCATTGGAGGTGGGTGTGACCCCAGTTCCAAGGTTGTCCTCAGTTCCGGGCTCCCATCCCTCTTCAGACAGGCCGACATTCCAGGCAATGGAGAGGGCCCTTGCCTCTGTAGGCAAGCCATTGACATCAGAGCATCAGTTATGTCTTTCCTCTGAGCCGCAGCTGACACAAGCCACCGCTTTGGGACATCAGGCACAAGAGCCTTAGGGTACCCTACCGCAGGGTGTCCCTTCTTAGCAGTCCTATTCAGAAGCTTCCGCTGAAGAGGTACTGCGCAAGTGGACATGCAATAGGAAGCACGTAGACTCCACCTGAGGAGTTTCTCACCGAGGGCATGGACTACGATGAAGCGGAGGGGTCCTCATAGTCGCCCCCTGATGATGTCTCATTTGGAGACATCCTTGAAATACTGAAACCGAGGGATGACTGGAAGCCCACCAATCCCTCTTCCGTATTCCTGCAAGCTTTTTGTGCTCTACCCTCTACTTCCTGGGTAACTCCGTCTGCAGATGAGCTGGTTCAGCTCATCTTGCAGCACGCATCGAAGAGTCCTGATACCACTGAACCAATCCCACGGAGCCCGGACAAAATTGTCTCTCCTCCTGAACAGCACCCACACTGGTCCAAGGGTATTCTGGTAGACACGGTGGTGGCAGCTGCCAGTAAGAAGGAACTGGCTGAGGAGAGCCAGACTGTCCACACTCCAAGCAGGGAGTCTCGGGCGGTGGACAGGTTAGGGAAGTGAGTATTTGTGTCATCGACTTTTGCTGTTAGGTCTTTGAATTATCTGGCACACTTCACCAGTCTTCAGAGAGGCTTAGTTGCTGAACTCTCCGAAACCTTAGGAGGAACAGTCTCTGATGAGGTCCGCGACAAAATTGCCTCGCAGCTAGCTACCCTGGAATCCATATCCAACTCATCTGTGCGTCTGATTTCCCACACCACTGAAGGAGCGACCAGAGTGGTGGGTTCAGGTGTTATAAGATGTCATGCCTGGATGTGCCTTTGTGACTTTGCAGACCCTTTTAAGTCTTCCTTTCTTAACATTCCAGTGGAAGCTGCTTCCCTTTTCGGTCCGAAAGTAAGACACATTAGCCAGATGCGAGAAGGACTGTAAGACCCTTGTCTGCCGTGGGCGTGCGTTTTTCCATCCTTCAGCATCCATACTCTAGGAACCAGAAGAGCGGAAAGATGTGGCACAAGAAATCACAGTGTTCATTTCTTGACACACACATGGTAAGTATACTCCTTGAGGCAGAGGAACAGGAACTAACTCGTCTGGAAGGTGCCCCTACAGGGGCAGAGAGGGTCTGCGTTACCAGGGCTCCAGAGATTCTTTCCCTGTATAACCGTATCAGCACTCCTGAGGAGCTGCCCGATTGCTTTCCTCTGGAAGCAGTCTGGGGACGTTTTTCCTTGCAGTATTCTGCCTGGCTAAGAATAATGGATTTATGGGTGCAACGGATCACAACTAGAGAAATACCACATCCCATTCAATCTTTACCCAAAGTCACCAAGTCGAATTCCTGACGTTCCACCCAGTTAAAGGGAAACAGCAGAGCTAGAAATTCAAAAGCTCCTTCAAAAGCATGTCATCCAGACAGTTTCACTAGACCAGATAGGATCTGGATTCTACTTGCAAGATTCTTTTTAGTGCCAAAAAAGACTGGGGACTGGAGACCAATTCTGGATCTCAGCATCCTAAACAAATTTGTCAAACAGGAAAAATTCCGGATGGTCACGCTTCAGTCTGTCCTTCCGTTCTTGGAGAAAGATGATTGTATGTGCTCAATAGATCTTCAGGATGCGTATTACCACATAAAAATGGACAAATGCTCCGGAAGATTTCTTCGCTTCCGACTAGGAGCCACTCACATGCAATTTTATTGGAATGATTTGCAACACAAATGCTTGCCTAGTCTCTTTCCCGCACCACAGGTTACACAGGATAAGATCCCAAATCCGGTTAATACTCTGTCGAAGCCTAGTCCCAGCTTGAACAGTCCAACTCCTGGGTTCCATGGCAGCGTCAGTTACCATAGTGCCCTTGGAAAGACTACACAGAATTCTCCAGTGGCTCCTCCTAACACAATGGTACCCCTTACAACATCCTTTGTCCTTTCAAATATGGATAACTCAGCGATGCAAGTGGGATTTAATGTGGTGGGTAAAGACAGACAGACAGGCGGCACAGTGGTTCAGTGATTAACATTGTCGCCTCACAGCAAGAGGTTCTCCGGTTCGATTCTCGGCTGGGGTGCCTTCTGTGTGGAGTTTGCATGTTCTCCCTGTGTTCGCGTGGGTTTCCTCCGGGTACTCCGGTTTCCTCCCACATTCCAAAGACATGCATCTGGAGCATTTCTCCCCGGGCCTCCGCTGAAAACAGGCTCTGTGGAACCTAGTCGGACATTCCCGGTCAACAAATGTAAAATAAAAAAAAATAAAATAAAATAAAAAAATAAATAAAAATAAAAAAAAACAGACAACTATGGGGTTGCCCCTTTTACCCACAACATCCCAATGCCACAGTGACTAAGAATGCTTTCATGATAGGGTGGGGGGGCTTTACCAGAGGAAGATCGTCCAAGGTACTTGGTCGGACATAGTAGGGGCCCACCTGCATGTCATTGTCCAAGAACTGAGGGCAGTGCTTCTAGCGTTGCAAGCATTTGTCAATCATTTCCATCAGGGACAATTACTATTCAATCAGACAACATGTCAGTAGTCTGGTACATCAGCAAACAAGGGGGGAACCAAGTCCTACCCGTTGTATCAAGAGGCCATGAGAATTTGGCAATGGGCGATAGCTTCCAACTGCTTTCTGATTGCAACGCATATTCCCGGGAGTTCCAACATGATTGCAGACAAGCTGAGCAGATGTATTGTACTGCCTCACGAGTGGTCCCTCATTCCACTTATTGCGGTTAAGATCTTCAGCCATTGGAGCCAGTCTTGCAGCAACCTATTCGCCTCTTCAGCAAACCACAAATGCAGCAGCTACTTTGCCCTAATTTCCCTACAGGGGGTCTCCGAGGCATGCTCTGATGCACAATTGGCCCACAGGACTTCGTATGCTTTCCCTCCCTTTCCCCTGATTCCCCAATTTCTAAAGAAAGCTTTTCATCTGATAAGCAGAGTAATCCTCATTGCTCCTTACTGGCCACAACAAGTTTGGTTTCCCTTCCTTTGGCCTCGTCTAGTACATCACCCAACCACTCCAGAATTGATCTCGCACTCACTGTGAACACCTCCAGTCTCCAGCTGACAGCTTGGTATTTCCATTTCCAGTAATCGCCAGGCAGATTGACCTTACCCCCCCCCCCCAATGCATAATATCCTTCTGGCTTCACATAAAACATCCACCAGGAAAATCTACCTCAGCAAGTGGAAAGAGGTTCTTCATTTGGTCCTGACAAAGACAACTAGATACTTGGTCAGCTCCTTTTAGTGTGGTTTTGGATTATCTATCAAGTCTTCCTCATTCAGGAGCAGCAGCCTCCAACCATTCGAGTACATTTAGCTGCTCTCTCAAACTTCTACAATGGTTTTCAAGACTCATTGCAAATCTCTCATCGTCTCTGCAAAACTTTCTTAAAAGGGATCTTGCATATCAGACCACCAGGGAACCTATTGAACCTCGGAATTTAACACTAGTACTACAATCCCTGATACGATCACCCTTTGGACCTGCTTCCACTTGCGACCTAAAGTTCCTGTCCTGGAAATCACTATTTTTGTTAGCTGTCACATCAGCCACACGTGTTTCATAGCTTCAAGCTTTGTGTATTAAATGCCCTTACATGGTGTTTCATAAAGAACAGAGTATCATTCTGGACTAATCCTTCCTTTCTGCCCAAGGTTATTTCAGAATTGACAACCAAACGATTGACCTATCAATCTTTTTTACCAACTGCTCAAACAAAGGAGAATACTGTCTTCACTTGCTGGATGTACATAGACAGTTATGTTTTTACCTGGACAGAACTAAGTCAGTGCATAAATCAGACCAGCTATTTGTGTTCTATTCAGACCCGAAATTGGGAAATTCTGTCTCAAAAGTAACCTTGTCCAAGTGGGTGCGAAACTGTATATCCTTGATATAACAATGCAATAAAATTCCTCTACCATGCAAAGTCAGAGCACACTCCACCAGATCAGTCGCAGCTTTGTTTTTTTTTGTTTTTTTTTTTTTTCTCCATGCAAAGGCTTCACTGAATGATGTTTGTGCAGCTGCAACTATCGCTACCCCTCATACTTTCATCACTCATTACTAATTGGATTTGGCCGCCAGGGGAATCCTTTGGTTTAGTGGTACTCTGGAACATCCTTCTGTAATGGTCTCGCAGGACTTAAGGTAGCTACGGACTCTGTCCCATCAGTAAGGAATGAATGAAGATGAAGAACATCAGATAAAGAAGTTATGTTCTTACCATAATGTTCCATCTCTAATGTTCATCTTCATTCATTCATTACGTCCCAGCCACCTTCCCCATCTAGAGACTCCTGGGGGATCAGATTGGGTCCTACTCCTGTTTTAGGGTTTCTGCTCAGAGAGGGTCTCTGCTTTACTTAAACTGGGCAGACTCGATCTGAGGTAACCGGGAGAAGGGCATTGTGGGTAAAAGCTTAGATTGAGAGTTTTTTGGCAGGCACAACTTGTTACAAGGCTGACTCTGTTCCGAGGATGGAACCGACACCCATCAGTAAGGAATGAATGAAGATGAGCAGCACAGATGGAACGTTGTGGTAAGAACATAACTTTTTTTCCGAATTTAATCATTCCACTCCTCTTGCTGCATTTTTTCCTCATCCTCAAAATAGGGGAGAACGTATCCTCCATTCACTTGATAATGATCTTCATATTGACCACTGCTTCATTAGCTATATGAGTTGTATCCTGTCAAAGATGCAGCAGCTAGACAGCTTCCAAAGTTTCAGGGCATTTTCCACATGCCCAAACTGTCAAGTAGCTCGAACTGAGCTGACTAAAAGACAAGTGCGAGTGTGAAGCCCTTTAGAGCTTTCCTGCTGCAAGAGTACGCTCCTCTGAGGCTTTTGAAGATCAACTGTTGTCTTGTGCTTGGTTCCCTTTTGGGGGAACTTCCATTTTCTTGTATTTTTACTGAGGTTTTATTGCTTTTTATTTTAAAGCTAAGTGTGTTTTAACAGACTGTCTCGAGATTATAACGTACTTCTAAATGGAGTACTCATTTTTTCTGTCACTTTGAAAGTAGTATAAATGAATGGCTAACATTTTCTGTGGAGAATTTGTTTATTTTTAAATTGTGGGGCTGTCATAAGTGTTTTTTACTTTGTACTTTGTTTTTTGAAGGAAAAAAAAAAAGCTTTTGTGGGCTGCTTGTCTTCCCTGGGAAAAGACTCTATTTTTGGCTTGACCATGGAACAGATCGGTCCTTCTACTAACCAAAAAAAAAAAAACATTAATCAAACATCCTTTTACCACAACAGAAGACTAGAAATCTGCTTAAGCCGCAGGCGGGCGATTCTGCTTGGCCATTTGTTTTAGTTCAGACAAATCTTTTAACCCGGATACCTCTTGGCAGTTACAGCTTTTGTAGACCAGAGTTAGCCACGTCCTCTGCTGATGTTAGGGTCCCCAGTGGGCAAGGGAGAGCCACTCTTGTTGGTCCTGAGAGAGGGAACAGGGAGGGCTTCCCTGTTGTGTCAGAATGCTGTGTACATTCCTGGGAAGCAGCAGCTTCTGTTAGGAACATGGTTGGGCCCCATGTTTTTCCTGTGAAAAAAAAAACCAAACAGAAACCAAGCATGTAGCTGCTATTTCCCAAATTTCTTTGGATAGGAATAGTTTACTGGGACTGGCTCAGAGATTAGTTTAGGCTATTGACTTTCTTGTAGAGTAGTTTCTGGTAAAAGAAAGGAGGATTCCTGTTTTCTGAAGAGATGATTCTGAATCTCCACAGGAATATGGAAGGATGGTTTATTTTTCTGCGAGACTGTTGCTAGAATCTCAGTGTTTTCAGTGGGAGAACACTAAGGTTTCTCAGTCCCTCAGAAAAATATTAGTTGTTACAGAAGAATTTGAGAACCTACAGCCATTCCTTCTGTCTTGTCTTTATAGGATGGCTGTCTTACTGACTGCAGTTTTCCTGATAGCCAGCCATCTGTCCTTAAAAAGGCAGATAGGTTGTCAAATTTTTATACACTGTTCCCAAAGCTGACCCAGCAGCTTCAGCCTTAGTTGACTGCACTGCTGCTAAGCACTCAGTTAATTCCACTCGTATTCCTTCTAATAAAGATGAGTAAATTATTAGAGTATGAAAAAAATGTGTATACTGCAATTTCGATTTTCAGAATTTGGAATTGTCAGGTTCATATGTTGCTTTGTTCTGACATACTGTGAAAGGATGCGAAATGTTTTTTTTTCCCCTGCAGTTTCTTCTTGTAAAGAAAAATCTGTTTTAAGTAACTTTGTTTCTTCTGTTGCTTAGGTCACCACTCATTGTTTGCAGTGTATATATTACTCTTGATACTTTCTCTAGGGCTATGACCACTGGTTTTGTTTTAAGGAGGTTTGCTTGGCTGCATTCTCAGAACCTCCCAGATGTAAAAATGAGATTTTTACATTCTCCCTTGGATAGAGATTTAGTGTTTGGTGTCTCTGCGGCCAAAGTGATCAAAACGTGTGATGAAAGGGGCAAGCTGAACCCCCCCCCCCCAGAATAAACAGTCTCAACAAACTTCAGATAAACATGTTAAAGAAGTGTCAAGGGGGTTCCAAAAATAAGTCTCAGACCTTCCAAAACTAAGTGCAATTCTGAATGACTGTTCAAGAGACTTTGTGACCCCCCTCCCACCATGGCCCCTTTTCTCTTTCACAAGGTCTGAATCTCCATTTTTCTCTTCGGTAGCAGATTGTTTCAGACAGATGGGTTCTGAAAGTCATTCATCAGGGTTACAAATGGCAGTGAGAGGAAATACCTCCTTTCTAGAGGCAATTTCTCATCCTGCAGGTTAGACTCTTGTTTCCACCTGTTCATCACATGCTGTCTCAAGGAGTGATAGAACCAGTTCCTCCTTCCCTGATGGAGAAGGGGTTTTATTCAAGGATGTTCTAGTGCCGAAGAAGAAAATGTTTGGAGACCAATCCTGGATCTTTCTTTCATAAACCAGTTTGGGATGGTGCCCAAGTTCAAATTGATATCACTTTATAACCCGTTGCCACTTTTACCTCCTTTAAGTTTCCTGGTAACACTAGACTTAAAAGATGTTTATCGTTACATCCCTGTTAATCCAGACTTCAGGTGTTTTGTAAGGTTTTGAGAGTCTGGATCACATTATCAATTCTCTGCTTTATCTTCTGGACTCTCCGCTGCACCAAGAGTGTTCACAAAGTGTCTAGCTACAATTGTAGTTCACTGCGAGCTACAGGATAGCTACATTTTTCTATGGTTAGACAACTTGCTTATTTTTGTAGAGTCTTTTTCAGAATGTCAGGAATCTCTCTGGTGAGAGATCACTTGCACAAGCTGTGATTCAAGAGAACATTCATGTTTTTCTTGACCCCCTCACACAGGATTGTGTTCCTGGCATGTCATCTCAGTTCAAAGAGCTTTTCCTTCACAGGAAAAACTAGAGAGACTACTTCAGAATTTTGGGTCTCGTGGCAGCTTTAATTCTCATGATACCCCTGGCAGGACTCCACATGAGAAAGATACAGTGGTATCTAGAATCTCTTTGGCTGCAGCATCAACAACCTTTATCTTTTCAGATGCCTGTACTGACGTTTGTGAGAAGAGAAATTTTTTGGTGGAGACAGCAGATGTACTTAAGTCTAGGTATCCCCGTCTCCCTCCCTGCTCCAAAGCAGTCACCACAGATGCATCAGACTTTGGGGAGCAGTTTCGGATGGGATTTAAGTGCAGGTAGTAAGTATGGGGCACATGCACACGTCCACGCACATGCACACACACACATGCACACACACACATGCGCACACGCACACACACACACGCACACACACACATGCACACGCACACACACACACGCACACACACACACACACACACACACGCACACGCACACACGCACACACACACACACGTATATGTCAAGGAGCTGCTTTCCCTAATCAAGGAACTCAACTCTCTGAATCATCTTTGGTCCCCAGGACTTCACGTGGTTGCAGATACCACAGTCACATGGCACATCAGCAAGCAAGGGGGTAATCAGGTTGTACCCCCCCCTTTGTAGACTATCCAGGTTAGCTTGGGGATATAGCCTGATAGCTCATTCTTACTCTACAGGCATCCTACATTCCGTCAGATCAAAATTTGGTGGCAGATAAGCAGAGCAGGACCAGTGCAGACCCTCACAGTTTGAAACTAAGTCAGTTGGTCTTCCTAGATTTGCTCCATCTGTGAGGAGTTCTTCAAGTAGACCTCTTTGCCTATCCTCTGAACAGTCAACTGGCAAAATTCTGTTAAGGACTATATGTAGGAAGGCCTGGAAGACCAGTGCCTTTTCTTTGTGCAGGAATATTCCTGTGATGTTCATCGTGTTTCACTGTTGCAGTCATGACTGTAGGGTTCTCCCCTGCCGGCAGGCAGTCCTCGGTCGGCCAGAATCCCAAAGTCTGGGTCCGGCATCGGCTGCTCAGCCATGCTCCCTGACGTCAGAGTGCCAGGAGTACAAAGCTAACAGCCGACGCCATGTTCTCCAGTCTTTCTTGCCGTGCAGTGATAGCAGTTCGCAAGTGCCGGTCGGCTGACTCCTGACAATTTTTTATAAACGTACTTCAGTCCGAAGACTTTCTTCTCCTACTCAAAGCTAAGTACCCCGTGGGGAAACTTTTTTCTTGCTCCAGTGATAATTGTATTTCATGTGGGAAGCAAATACCTCATAAGGATTTTCATTCTGACTGTATTCCTTGCTTAGGCCCTGACCACGACGTAGCTAGTTGTCGGTTTTGTGCTAGATTCAATCAACGTACGATTAAACGAAGGTACAATTTTGCATTTCATTACTTCGGTAGGCGTTTTAATTACAAAATGTCGTCGGATACGGTTCCGGCTACCGGAGTTCACAAACGACGCAAGGATAAAGACAGGCCTCCGAGGTCCAAATCAGACGATGTTGTACAAGCAGAGCCAGCTTCAGGTTCGGCCGTCATCAGTGAGGCACTTTTGCAGCCCCTGTCTTCGGCCATTTTGGAACCGATGGCCGAAACGGACTCCAACGAGGAGCCAACTAGGCCTTTGAATATTTCTGTTGCAGGACCTTTGGACAATGCTCCTTTGGATGGGTCCGGAGCCGCTGTGCAGGTACTGGCTTCCGAAGGGGTTTTCAGGCCTACTCAGCTTCTAATAAAGGCAAAGCCAAAGACAAAGGCAAAGACTCCTTCTAAATCAAAGACTGCAGCCCAGGCCTCTTCTGATCTGGCACCCAAGTCTCAGAAACAGTTACTTAAGATGGTGGAGGACTTAGTATGATTAAGGGTTCACATCCCCCTCCAGATAAAAGGCCAAGGCAGGAAGTGTATTATGACTCCTCTGATCAGGCTTCTGTTTCTTCAGTTTCTTCTTCTGACCAGGAATATTCTTTCCCTCCTTATGAGGATTCTGATGCTGAGGAAATCCATTCCTTCAGCTTCTCCCCCTGAGGATTTCTCTTTTGGGGAAACTTTGCATGAAGTGAGGGAACATTTTCACTGGGAAGGACAGGAGTACTCGGAATCTAAGAAAAGACTAAGGGATTTTCTTCTTCTTCCCCAACATAGACCCCTGGCTATTCCTCCTATTTTGGATATTGTGGATTATGCTTTTTCGGAGGCTAACTTAACTCCTGACTCTTTTCCTCCAGCTCCTGTTAAGCCTGACAGATATTATAGGGTTCCTGATTCCCAACAGTTTTTATACAAGAACCCTACTGCTGATCCTGAAACCATTTCTCAGGGCCCTAAGGGGGTTAAGGCCGCTTCTGCTAAAACCCCATTCCCACTGAGAAGGATTCCAGATCTTTAGAAAGATGGGGCAAAAAAGTGTACACTTCAGCTACTTTATCTATTAGGGCTTTAAACTGTCAATTTCATATGTTGAAATACCAGCAATTCCTTCTGTCTGTTTTGAAACAAAAGCCAACTTCCATTTCCGCCTGTGAAGATAAGGAATTACATGACTTAATGCATGCCACTAAACAAGTTGGGAAGCATGGTTTACACTGTGGATTTGATGCCTTGGAGGCTTCTTGTAGGGCTGCTGCCCTCTGGTACAGTCATTAGAAGGCATGCTTGGTTAAAGGAACAAAACTTGCCAGATCAAGTAAAAGCTAAGTTATTGGATGCTCCTGTTCAGCATAATGTTTTGTTTGGATCTAAGGCTGAAGAGGTGATAAAGAAGATGGAGGACAAGGCAAAATCCATGCAAATGGTTAAGGATTTCTTACAAGTACTGCCACCCAGATTTAGTAGGAATTGGCCTACAAAAAATTGGTCCTTTCCCAATTCAGACAGGCCTCAGAGGGGTAGATACAGGCGCTCCCGAGGAAGGCCTCAAACGCAAGCCTCTTATAGACCAAGACAGTGGACTGCTTCCACCACTAGGGGAGAAGAGGACAGGCCACAAGCTCATAGAAAACAGGCTCAATGACTCCCTCTGTTGAGCTGCAGGAACTTCTTGCCTGGAAGCCCCCCTCAGAGGAAAACTTTCTCTTTTTCACCTAAATTGGACTCGTATAACCCAAGACAAGTGGGTTCTGGATGTGGTTTCAACAGGTTACAAATTCCATTTTCATACCCTACCAAGACCAAGCGGATGGCCAGATCTACCAAAACATCAATGGTTAGAGGCCTTAAACCAGGTGGAAGCCCTCTTGGCTATGAAAGCCATAGAACTGGTTCCACTTTCAGAAATGGGACAAGGTTTTTACTCAAGGCTCTTTCTAGTCCCCAGAAAGCAAAATTCATGGAAACCCATTCTGGATCTGTCAGTCTTAAACACTTTTCTCGAAATACCAAAATTCAAGATGCGTACTCTACAGCAGCTACTCCCAATGCTGACCAAAAATGCATGGATGGTAACTTTGGATTTAAAGGAGGCTTATTTACACATTCCCATCAGGCAGGAGTGCAGAAAATACCTTAGGTTCAAGGCCGGATCGAGGCATTATCAATTCTCTGCGCTGCCCTTTGGATTGTCTACTGCGCCCAGGGTCTTTACCAAGTGCCTGGCTCCAGTAGTAGCTTATTGCAGACTCAAGGGAATTCAAATTTACCCTTATCTGGACGATTGTCTTATTCAGGCAGACAGCAAAGATGTCGTACTCCAGCATCTAGAATTTGTTCAGAAAATTCTCAAGTTCCTGGGATTCACTGTAAACATAAAGTCAAATTTGACACCCTCGCAACAGATGACTTTTCTGGGTGCTCTTCTAAACACAACAACCCAGATGGCATTTCTGACATACGAAAAACAATTACAGCTGGCTTCAACTTTCAAAACCTTGGCAACATTAACTCAGCTATCTGCAAGGAAATTCCTGCAGGCTTTGGGTTACATGGCCTCCTGCATCCTTCTCGTACCATATGCAAGACTACATATGAGGAAAATACAGTGGTACCTAAAAAGTGTATGGTCTCAGCATTGCCACAGTTAAGACCTACAGATCACCGTCCTGTCTTGTCTTCAAAAGGAATTCCTTTGGTGGTCCAAGGCATGAACTCTAAACAAAGGGAAACCCTTCAGTCTGCCTCCAGCCAGTCAGATACTAACCACGGACGCCTCAGATTATGCATGGGGAGCCCATTTTCAGGGCAACTGTCTGCAGGGCCTTTGGACAAAGAATCAGAAGCACCTGCATATCAATTTAAAGGAAATGCTAGCCGTTCAGAACGCTCTATTGGCCTTCAGAAATCTTCTACAACCAGGACAACTACTGATAAACACCACAGTTATGTGGTACATAAACAAGCAAGGGGGATCACATTCCTATCCCCTTTGCAGACTAGCCATGAATCTATGGAACACAGCTCTAGCTTGCAAATTGGAACTTCAAGCTCAGTTTCTACCAGGGAAGCAAAACTTCCTGGCAGACAGTCTGAGCAGAAACCTGTCGGACCCACACGAATGGATGCTGGACACCGAAATATTCAAGATGATTACAGCAGTCTGGGGATGTCCTCACATAGACCTCTTTGCATCCCACCTCAATCATCAACTACAGATTTTTTGCACCAGGATATTCCACGAACTAGCTTGGAAAGTGGATGCACTATCATTCAGTTGGAAAAACCTCTCGGGGTATGCCTTCCTGCCTCTACATCTTCTTCCACGGGTGTTATTAAAGATCAAACAGGACAAGCCCAAGATGATAATTTTGATGGCCCCAAATTGGCCTCGACAGTTTTGGTACCCAACACTGAAAAACCTTTCTCTGGAGCCCCCTTGGGTTTTACCACAGACTCCGAACCTTCTGTCCCAACACCAGGGTCAGGTTCTGCACTCCCATGTCAAAACCCTCAGCCTGGCGGCCTGGTTAATCCAGGGTCTATGATTCATTCTCTCCTACCCAAGCAGGTTATGGATGTCATTTTAGAAGCTAGACGGCCTAGCACTAGAAAATCTTATGCAGGAAAATGGAAATGATTTTGCACCTGGATGCAGGCTCAGGATTCGGATCCTCTTATTCCTGACATTCCTCTGATTTTACTTTACCTGACAGACCTCTTACATAAGGGTCTCTCTTTTTCTTCCATAAAGATACATGCCTCTGCCATTTCTGCTCATTATAATAGAGACCCTCCAATCTTTTCCCACCAGCTCATGAGACAGTTTCTCAGAGAAGCTAAGAACTTAAGGCCCCCTAGATCTCCACCCATTCCTGCCTGGGATCTCAACTATGTTCTGGAAAAACTCACCTTACCTCCTTTTGAGCCTGCTGCCGCATCTGACATCAAGTTTTTATCTTGGAAGACAGCCATCCTGTTAGCTCTGACCTCTGCCAGGAGAGTTTCGGAGTTGCAAGCTCTCATGGCTGTGGAACCTTATATTATTTTTCATCAAGACAGGGTGTCTTTAAGGACTAATCCTACTTTCATGCCTAAGGTGGTTTCCAAAGTGGCTTTAAATCAAACTATTCACTTGCCAACTTTTTTCCCCAGTCCTCAAAATAAGGGGGAAAGGATCTTGCATTCCTTGGATGTACACAGACAACTACGCTTTTACCTGGACAGAACCAAGGACATCAGGAAATCAGAACACTTTTGTTTCTTATGCTTCAAGTTCCCAAGGTAAAGCCATTTGAAAACGGACCATTTCAAAATGGATTGCTCATGGAATCAGATTTTGTTATTCACACCATGGAAAGCAAATCCCAGGGAGTATAAGGACTCACTTTACCAGAGCTGCTGCCACTTCAGCTGCCTTCCTCAGGGGAGCTCCTACCAAGGACATTTTGTAATCTGCAACTTCGAGTTCAGTGCATACTTTTTCTAAGCACTACAATCTACCTCTACTCTAAGTCTAGGGTAGGCTTTGCTTCTGCAGTCTTGCAGGGCCTTTTAGCCGCCCCCTCTACTTTATGACCACCTCCCTTTTATTCTGCTTTGGGATTCAACCCTACAGTCATGACTGCAACAGTGAAACACTATGAACATAGTACAGTTGTGTACACTTACCATAAATGTAGATGTTCGAGTGTCTTCACTGTTGCAGTCTGGGTTACCCTCCCTCCTGTCCTCTCTTATTTTTTCTTTTGTGTGGTTCCCTTCTTCTGAGGTGTATTTGCAAAGGGTATGGGATCTTACTCATTTTGGAACACCTGACATCTGGGGCAAGAAAAACTGGAGAACATGGCGTCGGCTGTCAGCTTTGTACTCCTGGCGCTCTGACGTTAGGGAGCATGGCTGAGCAGCAGACGCCGGACCCAGACTTTGGGATTCTGGCCGACCGAGGACTGCCTGCCGGCAGAGGAGAACCCTACAGTCATGACTGCAACAGTGAAGACACTCGAACATCTACATTTATGGTAAGTGTACACAACTGTACTTTCCTTTCCACTCTTTCAGGGTACTTCTGAAGATTTAGAAGGAATCCCTCAAAGATCATTGTGGTGAATCCCTTCTAGCCCAATCATCTGTGGTTCTCCCATATTTTGGAAATGGCTGGGGCAGTTATCACAAGCTTCCTTACAGAATGGATCTACTCACACAAGAACCAGGTCTGTTTGATGCACCCAGACACCAGTCGTCTTCATTTGACTGCCTGGATGATAGGTATTAATTCCTTTTAGACAACTGTTTTCTGAGGATGTACAGCAGATACTAATGGAGGCAAGAAAGCCTTCTACTAGAAAGTCATACATTAACAAATGGAAAAGGTTTTTCTTTTTGATGCCAACAATATTACCAGCACCCATTTAGGGTTAGTTCTCCGGTTTTACAATTTCTATGTGAGTTACATTTATTGGGGCGTGGCCAAGATGTCCACAGTGTAGCAGCATTTTTTTACCAGCTCTGTCTTTCCGACCTTTTCTTGACAGGAATTTTAAATCATATTTATGCTAATGTTGGATTTTTTTGTCTTAAACTCATTTTTTAAACAATATATTAGGATAATATCAAAAAATATATATATATTTTATAAATGTTAAATTTTCCTGTCAAAACTTACTAGAAATCTTCAGCAGCAGAACAACATGAGCTTCAATAAGTCTTCACATCAATAATCTACTTTTAAAAAAGAACTTTAATCCTTAATAACCAACTTACAAGAATTTTCAACAAAACTAGATAAAATGGATATGAAAATTGACAACTTCAAGGAGAAATGTACACAACAAATGTATCTTATACATGATGACCTCACTCAACAGAAAAAGCAGATATCTGGAATAGAAACAGCATTGAATGACATAGGCAGCAGAACACAAGAAAATGAGCACAGCATTGAATTTCTATTAAAACAGAACACCCTTCTTCAATCAAAAGTGGATGATCTTGAAAATAGATCACGAAGAAACAACATAAGAATATTTGGCTTACCTGGCAACATAGAAGGAACCGATATGGAGAAATTTCTTCTTGGATACCTGACATTTTGGAACTTCCAGAGGCTTTTTCATATGGTATTGAAAGGGTGCATAGATCCTTGGTAACAGCTAAAAATAACATCTAATTTTACTAAATCTGTCATTGTGAAATTTCTTTCTTCACATGACAAAGAGTTGGTTTTAAAAACAGCATGGGCAAAATCTCTGATCAAAATAAAAGAGAGTCATTAGATTTGATAATGACTATTCACCAGCTGTGATTTCTAAAAGAAATATCTTTTTGCTTTTACTTAAAGAACTGAAAAAAAATAAAATAAAAACGCATCTAATCCCAGCAAAACTAAAAATCTTCCATCAAAGTGGACATAAAATATCTGAAGATTTAGACTCTGCCATCTCATTCATTAAGAATAACAAAATAATAGAAAGAATTGAAGACCTGGAATGGGCAAATACTAGCCTTAAAAGAATTGCAGACAATTCCTGGAAAACCTTTGATCCTAAAAAGAAGCTGAAAAAATGACTTACATAAATTTATCTAACAGCAACAGAAAAACAAATATCTCCCTTCTAAAGCCCCTTGACCTTAAAACAATGAATCAATAGTAAAAACTTTAATAGAATCTAAAAGCATTCAGTTACAATGACCCTATAAGTCGAGGAAAGGAAACCGGATATTCAGGTGAGCTGTATTTAATTATATTGATAGTTAAGCCACTTTCTTGTATCGTAATTATGATTAAATGTTGGCTGTAGTTTGTATAGAAATATTTCTTTGTTCTTGGGTTCATTTTAAAATTCTTGGTTGGTTATGCTTTTTATTCATTTCTTACTGTTTGAATACTTCTGTGCATCATTTGTAGCAATCTTTAGATGCCTTGGTGCTATGTTCTTGAGTGGTGGATTAGTTATAAAGATAGCCTGTTCAGATTTTCTTTTATTGGGTTATAAATAGCTCGCCTGGAATAAATGGGTATTGCTTAATGATTGTTTTAACTCTATATAAAAAAAAAAAAAAAAAAAAAGTAACGGTTGTGAATTCTTGACACTGATAAAGTCATAAAAGGATGTATTGTAGTGATTTGTGCTGCATGAATTTCATCAGTTTGTAGTTGCTGTGTTAAGACACTTTGTTTCCCTCTTTCTGCTGTTCTCAGTGCGTTGATCTGTTTATAGCGATAGATTACAGCCTATTTTCTTGTGTGCTGGCTTGTTGAATTACTATTAATATAGTAAAATGGGTGAGGCTTGAGTGAGGAGCAGATGTGTAGGGTTTTGTTTTAATCTTCTTATAACAGTAAAAAAGTTTGTTTCCAGGATGTGTTTATACTTACCAAAGTGAATTTCCGTTGTTTTGGGACTTCAACTAGTGGTAAAGTGAATGAGTTGGTGAGAGGTTGCTGGTCGTATTGATTGTTTAGGTTGTTGAGATGGTGTCTTGATAGGATTTTGTGTGGTTGTGCTTGTGAAACGGGTTTTATTTATAAACGGATTATCTACATTGCACGAGTCTCCATAATTACAGCTGAGAAGCGCAGGCCAAGGCCCGAGATGAACAGGTTGTTCAAAAAAAGAAAATGTGTTAAAACATACCGTTAGCTTCCTGCCAGAACGTACTAAGCATTTATTTAAAATAAGCTTGAGAAGTCCTTCAGAGCAACTACAGTCCAAGTGTGCGAGAAGCAGTCATGACTCATCTAGCAGCATTTTCATATGACATTTCACCCTGGCTTTCAAAATCTGTGTAGACTTGGAATCTTGAAATGGTATCTTGTATCCTGTAATCAGTTAAAAAACTAAAACTCTTGTATACAATAACAAGTAACCAATGTGAAAACTATTGTGAAAATACCATTTATGAAGAGAGTTTTTCTTCTTACATGTTAGACTGACATATAAAATACTATAAAAGGATGTCTTGTAAATTGTAAACATTTGTTATGAAAACACAGCAAGTACAAATTCCACCTCATTTCATAAAAATACTCTTACAGCAAAATACCACTTACAAATTACTATTAATATTATAACCAGCAAACCAGAATAAATATACGAGGAGAAAGCAGGTTCATTTATATTTATTCACATGTGTAGAAAGGAAAACATTATGTACAGGGTGTTAGACAATCCTTGCTACTGTACGTCTGATGGGGTAGTATTGTAAAACAAAGCCAATAAAGTCTGCATTTACTGTAATCATAATGTAGATGTTTTAATACACAAATATAAACAATATTTAAAATATATATATATATATATATATATATATATATATATATATATATGCAGAAGCAATTAAGCGTAAAATGAATCCCAGTAACAACAAATTAATACACTCATACTCTGATTACATAAAGTTCTTTGCTGGTTAATACACACATCACTCAACTGTTCAGATCTTTACAGAGACTCTGGTTTTTGCCTCATGTTTAGTCTATCCCTTATGGAGCGTGTGATCTTCTAGCGGGTCACTAAGGACTGGAGTTACTAAATAAATACAGTTACTTACTTTTCAGACATGACATACTTCAGAAAATGCTTGCCATCAAGATATATCTATGATATTTCAATAGTAATTCTATATCTGCTTTTGCCTTTACACATAGTCTTGTTATCCATCCAGAGACAGTCACTTTGCATACACTTGTACTGCTTAGGTCTAATGGAACTAAAGAGAAGCAATGGTTGCTGTATTGCATTTTCATCGCATGCTCTCAGACAATACACATTGCTCCAACAAATCATAACAGTGATTATTTTTTAGAAGTTGTTACTGTTCCATGTTTTCCAATGCATCTCTACACAATGAAATAACATCTGTATGTAATATGCTTAATGTTATTTTATTTTCATCATAATTCAAGCTTGCATATTTCAACATGCTGTTCTAATATACTTGGGCTGGTTGTTAATGCAAGCTGTTTCAGTGATCATTTAACAGTCATTAATGCTTTTTACTTTTTACTGTCTACCTCCTTGCTTCTCACTCTAAAAATTGTTGCATCTTGACTCTTTACTACTTAGATGTCTGACTGATAAAGTGTAAAAGAAATTATAGCCAGGTTAATACATTTTTATTTGCTGTTTTCATGACATAATATAAGGAAGCATCTAACAGTAATCCTGAGTCTTACATGTTTTTCTCGAAAGTATGCCTTCTCACATCACACTCACTCTTATTAAACTCTTATTGATTATTATAATTAGCAATTAGCAACTGTTATGAAAATCTGTTGTGAAATCAGAAGCAATGTTCTTAAATAGATGTAAAGAAATAGTGAGGTTTTTTATAGTCAAATGTGCATTGGTTAATTACAAGTGAACATTTTTGATTTTGTCTTATTACATTATTTCTAATTGGAAGAGTATAAAATACCATAGTTACTTTTATGCAATATCTGTTATTATAGTTCACAAACCATAGTGTTCTGGTTAACATAAAAAAGTGGGAAAAAGAGAGGGGGGGGGAGGAAAAAAAAGAGAAAAGGGGAAAAAAGGAAAGGGATAATATTAATATATATATTATATAATATTGTGTAATAGATGTATAAGTAATTGTTCTATCTTTACTCATATAAATAATGATAGAAAGATAAAACATTCTTTGTTTGAAGATTAACTTCATTTATTTAGACAGAAGTTGGTTAGATGTTGCTACTAGTTTGAGGTTAATTTAGGTGATAGGATATCACCTAAATTAGAAGTTTTAAACTCCAAAAGGGACTATGTTGTAAATATTGTTCTTAAGTTTGGTTATAACAAAAGTTTTTTTAATTTTTATTAATATTCACCATTAACATGAATAGAAAATGTATTCAAAACTATCCAATAAATAATTTTGTGTCATCCAAATGGAAAATATTGTGTAGTACTTCTATACATTATTATTATATATTTAGATGGTTAATATGTTTTACATATAACTTATTCTAAGATGTCCGTAATAAAAGGCATATCAGTCAACATCAATGGTTTGAATAATCCAAGTAAGAGAGGAAATTTATTTAAATACCTTAAGCTTCATAAATCACAACTAATATTTTTCCAAGAAACCCATTTATCTGAGATATATCTAAACTTAATAATAAATCTTATTCTGTTTTGGCTAGCTCAAAACACACTCAAAAGAAAAGAGGAGTGACTATTGTTTGGAATAATTCAATACCTTTGCCTAAAATAATTGATGTTTACAAGGATAATAAAGGAATATTTTGTGCTACAATTATAGAATTAACTAAATAATGTGTACTTTAATCAATATATACTGGATCCCAGCTATAGGAACTAACACAGTTAGACAGCATTTAGACCAAATTGTTCATTTTGCAGAAGGAAACCTAATACTAGCGGGAGATTTTAACTGTATTCTTGATTCTAATGATCCTACTAATAAAGGTAAAAGGAAAATTGCAGCTTCTGCAAAAAAAAAAATTAAAGATTTCATTGGCTTATTTTTGCTAAAAGATATTACTAATTTTGCTGACCAAAATTCATTATTCTACACCTTTTATTCTCACAGACATAACTCACATTCTATAATATATAGAGTTTTGGTTTCTAAAGATTGAAAAGACTCCCTAATCAAATCAAAAGTAATATCTTGTCCCCTTTCTGACCATAATTCTATAATTTTTGAAATACTCAGTAATAATAACTATAGTATTCAAATCAAAAGAATGCCATTTACAAAATTAAAAGAATTTAAAGAGTTTATTTCATTAGAAGTTCAAATAAAGCTTAACATCAATAATGTTTCTGAAATATACATTTGGGATGCCTTAAAAGCATATTTATATAGGAAAATTATAAGTTGGTATCAGAGTAAAAGGAAATTATGGAACAAAGAACTTGGTGATATACAACTTAATTTAGATACTATAAAGCTTGATCAAAACAAATGAAAATATATAACTGACAAAAAGAAATAAATTCTTTAAATAGTAAATATTTAGAAATTCTAAATCATAAAACAAAAATAATTCTAGAAAAGTTTAAATTAATAAATTGTACTATGAATCCTAAATCATTAAAGTTGCTAGAAAACAAAAATAAAAATAAATAAATAAAATTAATCACATTAATGAAATATTTTCACCTCAAAAAAAGTTGGTCTCAAACTTGAACAACATTCTGTCTGAATTTAGGAAGTATTTTAATAATATTAATTAAAATTCTAATACTGTTGATCCAAAAGAAGAAATTACAGCCTTTATTAATAAATATACCGATAAAAGATTATCTATAGAACAAAAATATTATTGACAATCCTATATCTCTTAAAGACATTCAAACACAAATTAATAAATTAAAACTTAATAAAGCCCCAGGTAATGATGACATTATACCTGAAATATATAAAATATTACGTAGTATAGCTTTAAATTTATTGCATGAAGTTTTTAATATCTCAAAAGCTTAAAATCCCACCATCCTGGAAATATACTTTTATTACCCCCATACTTGAACCCAACAAAGACCCCCACCAAATGTTTTTCATATAGACCCATTTCTTTACTTAATATTGATTACAAAATGTTCATGTCCATATATGCAGATAGATTAAAATATATTTCACCAAATTTGATAGATGAAGATCAAACTGGATTTGTGGTGAATAGAAATTCTTATGATAACACTAAAAAACATTACTTTTGAATCGGTCAAACATTTAAAAAAAAACTAACACTAGTTATCTTCGACATTAACTGTGCATTTGATTCAATTAATTGGGATTACTTATTCATTCTTTTAGTAGAATTAAACTTCTCCCATAATTTTATAAATCTCATTTCTCAGCTTTACTTAGGTAGTCAGGCTTACGTTAAAATAGGAACTAGTATTTCTCAGAATACGCCAATAATAAAAGGCACTAAACAAGGTTGCCCTCTAGCCCCTTATTTACTTTAATTATGGAACCATGGGCAAATTTAATTAGATGTGATAATGATGTAATAGGTTAAAACCTAAATTCTAAGTTATCTTCTAAAATACAAATGTTTGCTGACGATGTTTTTCTAACCCTGGCAGATGTGAAATCATCTATTCAAGCTCTTTTTAGAAGCATGCATCTATTCCAAGTAAAATCAGGTCTACCTTTTAACAATAATAAGACATACATTCTCTTAATTGGACCAAAGCAATTTAATCTTCAAGATGAATATAAAGATTATTTAACACAATTTGATCAAATTCTGTAGGTATTGTAATAGAAAAAATATCAAAGATATCATACAAATTATTTGATAAAAATCTAACAATAATAGAAAATCTGATTAAAAGTTGGAATAAAATACCTTTTTTCCATGGATGAAAGGCTCACAATATTTTACTTCCGAAAATACTTTATATTATTCAATCTATTTCTTTACCACCCCTTAATTTGATAATTAAAAAAATAAACATAATGTTTCATACATTTTATGGTACCCAAAGAAACCCAGAATTGTATTAACACTTCATATGAAAAGTTGGGATAATGGGAGTATATCCAAACGAAATAAAATAAAGTCCCGGACACTACCTTGAGTACAAAATTCCTTTTTGTTTCCAATAACAATACAGATGAGCGCGTCTAATGACTAGACTTCATCAGATATAATGGGGGTATAGCTATGCCAAACGTAGACTTTTACTCAATCTCATCCATGATTAAAACAATTTCCCTTTTAATAGATGTTAAATATCAAACTAAATGGAAAAAATTAATAGAAATGTTAATGGTGGACACATCAAATAATATTAATGCATAAAAATTATCACTTGTAAATAACCCCTTTATTTGTATTTTGAAAGATCAGCTTTCTGTTTTCTCCTCTCAAAAATTTTAAAGTAATTTAACACTCCTATTAAAATCCTTTAAAAAATTTTATATTTAAACATAATATATATAAAGATTGGTCATTCCTTATTTTTCCCCCATAGGCTTCACACAAGGAATTCTTTTTACATGATGATGTCTAACAATGAATTGAAATCAGTTGATTCTCTCAATACTGAGTTTCAACTTCTTTTTTGGCTAGATTTGCAAGAAGGAAGGACATTTATTCTAAGTAATATGGAATTAATGACATCACCAACTAAAAGTAATACCTCATTTAATACAATATATAATTCTATCAATTCAAAGCATCTCACCAAAAATTAACACATTATCATATATATGTAATATATATATATATATATATATATATATATATATATATGTGTGTGTGTGTGTATGTGTGTATATATATATATATATATATATATATGTGTGTGTGTGTATGTGTATATATATATATATATATATATATATATATATATATATATATATATATATAAGGCTATAAAGTCTGACTTAGATGCTATTCTTGATAGATATTGGAATATTTTCTATTCCACTAATGGCCAACTTCCTACAGATAAAGTTAAAACTAATGTATTAAAATCATCAAGTTTAGCTACGTCTTCTCTCACATGGAAAATATTTACTAGGAAATATTTGAGTAGATATTTTATTACTCCTTTAATAATGAGTAAAATTGAAAAAAAAGATGTAAATTGCTGGAGATGTAATAAACAAATGAATGCTGATTGGTCTCGTATGTTTTTTTGACTGTACTGAATTAAAAAAAAATTTGGGAAGACATAAATAATTTTATGCAGGCAATATTTACAGATAACTTTGTGTTATCTAAATCTCTGATATTTAATACTCCAGTACTGGATTGTATAAAAATCTCTAACTACCCTTTGGTTTGGTCAATATTATCTATAGCCAGAAAAATGATTACGAGGAATTAGAAATCATAGTCCTCTCTGTCATTACAAGAATTTTAAAAATTACTTATTGAAATTTATTGTTTATAAAAACTGAACATCAAACACAGATGTTCTAGGAATACTTCTACATATAGTAGTTGGAACAAAGTTTATGAACTATTACAAAAATAGCTTATTTTTACATTAAAATTGTATATATAGAATCTATTTCAGTTGATATATAACAGTTATGTTGAACAATTTGTATATAGTTAAAATGTTTAATTTTGCACATGATTATTTTTTATATAATTGAAAATGGTTCATTCCTTGTATGTTGATTGTATTTTAACAGTACTTCTAATAAAATTGTTAAATGATTTTTTTTTTTTTTTTTTTTTTTTTTTATCAATCATTTCTGCATGTCTGCCCATGGATCCTTCTCCTTCAAGGCAGTCTCATGTCAAAATGTTCTTGAAAGGGGTTTTTGCATAAGAAGCCTCCACGTAAACTGTTAACCCTTCTTAGAATTTTTATTTTGCATTAGAGAAGCTAAGACTCCATCTGAACCAGCTAATCGGCTGACTTGAAATTCTTAACATGGAAAACCATTACTGATTGCTTTGACCTCTGCAAGAACTGTGTCTGAGTTGCGATATATTATAGTGAGTCAACCCTAACTCATTTTCCATAGGGACAGACAGAGTTTCTTTGAGAACTAATCCTTTTATGGTAAAGTGGTATCTCAGTTTACTTTAAGATAAACTGTCCATCCTCCTGTTTGTTTCCTGAATACCTTGGATGTTCACAGGCAACTCAGATACTGTCTTGACAGAACTAAATCTCTCAGATCATAGGATTAATTGTTAATTTCTTGTGAAGGTAAGAAGAGACAACCTGTATCAAAACAAACTATTTAGAAATGGTTGTCTAAGGCTATTAAGTGTAGTTTCTTACCATTGCAAATATATTCCAGGTAGGGTCAAGGCCCACTCTACCAGGGCCTTGGCTTCACCTGTGAGTTTTTGGAAAGGGTTGGAGTGTATAGAAGCTGCTTAGTTCTTTGTAAATACTTTTATAAATCATTAAAAGGTTGATTCCTTTTCTAGGTCTAGCTCAAGCTTTGCTAGGACCATTTTCCAAGGGCTCTTGGACCCTTCTTTGTATTCCCAACTATAGTCCAATATATAGTAATCTACCCATATAGCTAAGGCTACTGCATCAGTGACCAATATGGAGTAGGTTGAACTTACATAACCTATGTTCGAATGATCAATGCTGTAATAGCCTTACCATAACAGTAGATGTTAGAATGGTCCCTGCTGCAGAAGCCGCTGTCTCAATCTTTCTTGTTTTTTTTTTAATTTGTTTTTTATGCTAGGTTGTAGACATTATTTGTAGCATTATCCTTTCAGAGCTCAGCCTCCCTGTCTCTGCTGGCAGGAAAGGTGTGAAGGGCCTAATTCCCAAACTTGTCTTCTAGTCAGAGTTGCTTAAGCACTTGACTGTGGAACATGTCCTAAAGCTTTGGAAGCTGGCTAGCTGTTATACCATTGACAGGGTATAACTTACATAGCTAAGGCTACAGCAGATGTGATTGTTCAAACATCTGCTGTTAAGTTCAGCTTGCACAACTGTACTTTCACAGGCACCTCTAATGCTTTCTAGACAGGACCAGTCGAATAGAAAGTCCAACCAACATTTTGTATCTTTTTCTAGTAACAAGATGGGAAATCTTGTCAGCAAACAACCCATTTCTAAGTGGATTTTTAGTTGTATTGATTTTTCCTACAAATGTCATGGAAATCAAATTCCACCTGTTATCAAATCTTATTGTGATAGAAGCTATTGCTACTATTAGTGCCTTTCTTAGAGTGGTCCCCACCCAGGGAAATCTTAGATGCTGACACATCATCTTCTGTTCAAACTTTTACCAAAGACTATAACCTTCCTATTTCCTCCATATCCAGTGCTAGGTTGTTGTTACTATCTTGCAGAGCATTTTAGCTTTTCCTTAAAAATCTCCATTTTTCTTCCAGCCTCCTAGGCTTTAGGAATCCTTCCGTATGGTTATTAGTACAGTTGTCAAGTTAACATAAGTGTAGATTTTTTTTTCAATAATCATTCTTTATTATTTTTTCAATTTGTTCATACAAACATTTGACCGAGATATACACAGGTAATTGCAAACAATACTACTAACAACAATCCTACAACATATGTACATTATATACATGAATGCTTCCATTTTTAAACTAAAAAGAGCATCTGAAGAGTCTTATCAATAGGTATTATATCTTATAATAATTTAATTTCTGTTAAAGTTTGACTTTATAGTATTTATATCCAAGGGATATCCTGGGTTCCGTACGTTAAGCCAATATAATGTTGAAAATTTGTTCCCAGATCTTCAGATTATTTATATGTTTGGTATGTTCATTGATTAGTAATTTGTGGGCTAGTATGTGTTTTATCGCTAAAATCTTAAAGTTGTCCCATGAAGTTTGCGATGGATTCAACCAATTAGTTGCTATATAGAGTTTCATTAACAAAGATATTTATAAGTATGGTCATTTGGGATCTAGATAGATTATTTGGGGTGATATGTAATATAGTAAATTCCCAGGAAAGCGTTGAAGTTTGATAACCCACCTTCTGCAGTTGTAGTTTTAAGGACTTCCATAGTTTGTATATACATTTACAGCTCCGGAACATATGAAGGAGATCAGCAGTTTCTTCTTTCCAGTATGGGCATTTAGGAGAATTTTTAGGGTTAAATTTATGCAAGTTAAGACGCGTATAGTAAGCATTGTGTTAAGTATCATAAGTTGAGTAAATGTTAACTTTTGGAGGGAAATTGATTTTATTGTTAAATTGATTGCTTTTACTATTTTACTATTTTCAATCAATGGTATTTTTTCTTTCCAATAATTTGACAAAAGGACTTGATCATGATAATTAAAATCTTTTATTAGTTTATATGCAGATGTTATACACTTATTTTCTTGTAGGAGGGCTTGCCATAAATTTGTACATATCGTTAAGTGCTCATCATTAATTTTTAAATCTTTAAAGTAACTTATAGAGAATGTTTTAGTATCTTCACTTTAGCAGTATATCTTCCCTCCCACCACTAATACTTCAGGTTGAAGTGGGCACCCCCTTCCCTATCCCTTCCTTCTCTTTAGGTTTGTAGGGTTCCTCCCTCTGCAGAGTGGGATCTCAGTGCCATGTGTTCTGGGCCTAAAGCTTCTGTTAGGGGGCTCCTCCATTTTATGGGGGCAAGAAAGGATCTGTAAGATGGCGTTAGCCGATGACCCTTGTACACCGACATCCTGATGTCAGGTGCAGAGTGTCCTGCAGGTCAGGAGGAGATAATTAAATCACTGGTACTTGGGCTGACTAAGAGCTACCACAACAAGCAGTTTAACTGTATGGTTATTACTGCAACAATAAAGAGACTCTAACATCTACATTTATGATAAGGTGATACAACAGTACCTCCTTCAGTTTTTAAAGTTTGAATAATACAATTTTTACCTCCCCATAGCTTGTGTTTTGCTGAAATACCATGGGTTAACTTGCTCTTCTGCTGTTATCCAGTTTGTCATGTCCATACATCCACAGTGTCCCTGTTGCTGCTTCCAGGCGGTCCCTGACATTACCCTATCGTTGGGTTGGCCCCCTTACCTTTAGAAACGTTAACCTTGCACTACTGTCTTGCAACATCTAAAATGTGAGTGATTCAGTAGCAGGCATGTGATACAGCACTAACAGCCATCCTGTTTACAGTGGTTGGTCAACAATCTTTAACCCTGTCACCTTCTCCAGCATGCTGACATCTGTCGTTCATTTCTGCAGGCAGTGAGTGGCTTAAGGATGCGTCACCCCGGCCTTTAGAATGGCCTATTTCTAGCTCTCTCACATGTGAGGTCGTATTTTCACACTTGGAGCCCCAACCTTTGCCAGAGCCTGGGAAGATCCATGCCCAGTGTAACCCCCCCCTTCCTGGTTAGGCATGGTCAGTCCTCCTTGTCTGCACCTTTAAGCACAGAGCAATTAACTGAGCTCTTATTACTTAGACTGCAGTTAAGACTTTATCCCTGTATATGCCACAAGTGCAGGCTGCACCTCTGGTTAACTTTTTTTGGTCTGCAAACTAATGGAGCTCTGGCATTTTTCTCACCATTAAGATCAGATGTCTCTTTCCATTTATTAACTTGATTCTTTGCTTATTTTACTCGCTAGGATCATTGCAGCTTTCTCCCTGGCTTGGAAGATTGGAGCCCTGATTATAACCCCAGTCAACACAGGTTCAGATAGCAGTCCAAGATCATAAGTTCATAGGAAGTTACTAGGCTAATTGCCCTAGGGCCTTTATAAGCCTAGCGATGTAAAAAAAAATACATGTACCCTAATTGACTGTAGTGATGTAGGAACCAACCGTGGAGGGAAGAGTGTCGGCACCTGCTCACCTCTCCTATGGAGAAGGTTGAGTGGTATGTTAGCAGCTCATTTCTTCCACTGTTGGATTTCCAGAGGAGAGCAGATGTCTTGCAGAAGCAATTTAGTCAAAGCTAGGGGGGCAAGACTGCCTCCTGAAGGGTTGAATTTATTGAACCAGGAAGGTGTCCCTGCATGCACCCACTCCATGCTCCTCATCACAGCACTTATGCTACAAACAAGAGGCAGCTACACTAAAATTCCTGTTAGCTGCGTGGGTGATGGGCATGCAGCAGTTGTCTCTTGCCCATTAAGTAGTGACAGTTTGGCCAGATGGTTGATGGGCATAAGAACCATGCACATACACCTATATGACATTCTGATGTGCTTTTTACAGTATTTTCTTCTTCCAGTCTTTTCAATTTGGCACATGTATTTAGCAACTACTCTGTGGCAGGTGGTTGTTAATATTGGTTAGAAAATAAAAGCATGTGATGTTCCACTTCCCTCTGCTCTGTCAGTATAAATTGCCTCTGCAGTTGGTCTTTCTTGCACATAATTATTTGCATGAATAATAGGTGGAGTGGGATAAGTAAGCATATAATTGGTGAAATGCCAAGTTGCACTATTGTGCCTTAAAACAAGCATAAGACCTTCAAGGTATAAAGTTTTGGTTTTACAATTAGTTGGTAAAAAAATTTCTGTTAAACCTTGTGTATGTGTGTGTGTGTGTATATGTATATATATATATATATATATATATATATATATATATATATATATATATATATATATATATATGTATGTATGTGTGTGTGTGTGGGGGGGGGGGGTTACTAACTTTTCCTTTACAAAAGAAATACCATTTACTTAATTGCCACTAAATGGAAATTTTGCAGATAACACCTGCAGAACTATGCGTTTTAATTGTAATGATATTTTAAGGAAGGTCCCGTAACATTTTGTAGGAGCTGTTTCTTGAAAAATGCAAATAGCCAATTTCTTTCTGGCTAATATGTAGGTCACTTGATGTGACTTACACAGATATTCTTGTACCATTTTATTCTTTTTTCCTTAGGTGTTTTCTGTAATTTTGTTTTGTAGTCTTGCATAGAAGTACAGCACCAGTTTATTAGTTCAAAGTGGGGAGATGAGGCCATTTTAATGTATTAGCACATTCTTATTGGATTGCATTTTTTTTTATATTAGCTGTTTTGAAATTACTAGTTACACACAAGTTGAAGTGAGCATTGTTTTATGTTTTTTTTTTGTGGACCTTTTGAGTATTAACCACATTTAAAGTAATGTATTGCTAAATTTCATTAAATTGTCTTCATATCCCTTTGATTTTTTCCATGTAATTTAACTATATTAAATGGTGAATCTCCATCTGTTTTTGAGCAGATGTTTGCATATTCATTAACTTTTTTGGACTTCCAGTTGATAAGATGTATATAATGCTTAGATTACTGGGAAGTTTATCATTTCTTTTGTGCGATTGCGTTGTTGAAAACTTGAGAGCTGCTGGTGAAGTCAGCAGTATTCGTACTGACTTGGATATAATAGTTTCCATTCCTGGCTTTATTTTATAGAGCAGACTGATTCACTTTTCTTGTTTGCAGTGATACCATCTGTGACCTAGGTGGTGTGGATGAACTGGCCAATTATGGAGAATACTCTGGTGCACCTAGTGAACAACAGACTTATGATTATGCAAAGACTATTCTTTCACTCATGACAAAGGAAAAACATCCAGATGGTAAGTAGGATTGGTAGAAATTTGTCAAACTTAAGTATTAGCATACGATTTGATAATACACAGCGTCTTTAGATCATTTTTATTTGGGTAATGTTTAGAGACTTGTAGAGTGAAGCATGTATTTGGGATGTAAATGTTGCCTTAAATCAGAAGGATCCATGATTAAAGACTTATTTAACCATCTGCATCAAAAATCAGACAGCAATGCACATATATATTCTGTTGAGGCTACTTGGTGGATCACCACATCTAATTCAGTGTCACTAGCTTTTGTTACATTCTCACTTGACGTGTACTAAATACACAGCTCAAAAACACAGTTTACATTTCAGACTTGCCTGCGTCTTCGTTGATGATTTGAAGAGGAGAAAAGCTCTTAGCTCCCTGGAGGACCACCATGACCCTCCTCCTGCCACTTCCACACCTTCCTTTACTAGACCTGGACAGTCCCAGGAGGAGAGGAAGCTATAGTGTATGTGCATAGCTTTAAAGATGTCTGCTTCCGGTAGCATCTGTAAAAGTTTAAAATTTATAGCAAGCCTTGTATCTTGTAGTTGCTGCACAGCCTGAAATGCATACTGATGAAGCTGGCCACATCCAAAATTGTATCTATTGCTTCATTTAGGCCATCCTGAAAACCAGATGTTATGTTTTTTTTAGAAGTAATTGAAAAGAAGTGATTTCATGAAATGATTCTGCTGCAGTCTAAGAACAGGTTGTACATTTAGAAGTACAAATCATTCCTGAATATAAGCAGAATATCCATGAAATCTGAAAAGGTACAGTATGATGGTTGAAGACGCACTTAGCTGAATGCCATATAGTTGACATTTTGATTAATGAAATGCGTTTTTACACAGTGTTCTACTAGAGATGTAGTGATATGTGGAAATGTACGAATGTGTTTATCTGGCTGACTGTGAGTATAATCAGTGTTAAGTACAGTAATTACTGCTAGTGTGGCTTCTGTTTATATGCCAGCATTGATTCAGTTTGTGTGTTCTGTTCTCCTTTACAGTTGAGTCACCCTGGGTTATTATATACATTTAAGAGGGGACTGGGAAGCAAAGCCCTGCATATATGGGGAGAGGGGGACTTCTCCCCTTCAGAAATACTTTTTAAATGTATTTTATTCTGTATGCTGTATTCTTATTGTCATTCAACCAAATGACTCTTCAACTAGTTGGGTTCATTGTATTGTGGACATTTGATTGAATCACAGCACAATGAACCCAACTGGTTGAAGAGAAATTTAGTTGAATCACAATTAGAATACAGTAATTCTTTGTCAAAAAAAGTTACCATGAATGCCGAAGGCAGATCCTACTTTCCCTATGTATTTTGTCAAAGAGCCCTTATTACTGAGTTGGGTTGCAGGCTTTTCTTATGCAATGTGATATGATCAGAATCAGGATGAAAATCTTTAACCTTAATTATGTATATTACACACACACTTATGTGCATCTGTGTAGTGTGGCATCCTATTTAGAATGACTTTCTCTGTCTTATGTGTTTAGGTACTGGTTTAGGCTCTCACTGTCCTACATCCCTAAATTGGACGAAGCTGGTGTCAGGAAACAAATTAAAACTTAATTTTCAGAATTATACTGAGCATCCATGTCGTCATCTTTTACAGGAAACTGCATAGTTTAATTTTTATTACTTTTATCTTTCAGGAAAAATACTAATTATTGGAGGAAGCATAGCTAATTTCACAAATGTAGCTGCAACTTTCAAGGTAATGTTTAACTTTAAATTAACAGTTGATAATTAGGAATAACACACTGTGCTTTCTGAATGAAAGCACAACTGGAAATGCTGAAGCAGGTTTATAAGCTCAGTTTTTAACTTAAATTTTTTTTATCTGTGCATGATTTATGTGCAAGGCAAATGTCTTATGTGCTAGTCAGCCTGTATTGAATTATTGCTTACATTGATCAGTTTTGGTGGTCTTAAAGCAAAAAGTGTTAACTGTTTACTGTGTTTTGGCCCTTGGAACATTTCTTTGTTTGTGTTATATCCATCACTGTAACATTCATCAGAGGATTGACTGCCCCCCCCCCTTTTTTTCTCCATAATATTTTCCTTTTCTACTTGCGCCTATTGTCTTCTTCCTTGGAGTGTTGATTTTGCATCCTTCACTGATTTTTCATTGCTGTAATGTTTTTCATCTTCCAAATTATCAAATCATGTATGCATGAATATTGTTAGAATGTTGATAATGTGCATAATAGTGTATCTGTCATCTTTGCCTATTTTCTGAGGAATCATTCTTCATCATTCAGTACTCCACCACCTTCCCATCCATTGCATTAGTGGCCTGCTTTTGTGTTTCCTGTAAACCACCCTCCATTGGCACATAGCAGCCTTCATGAGCTCACTTTTTAAGCACTCGTCAGTGTCATTTTGTTCAGTATTTTGTTAACTATCCTTTTCTAAACATTTTACCTACCTGTATTTTATATGGTCCACTGACTTCACTTAACCATTCGTGTACCCAGTTTTATGCCAGACCTTTTTTGGCTGTTTTTCTTTTCCTTGAGTTGAATGTATACAGTAGCTGCCTTAGCTTTTCCGCTGCTTGCTTTTGGTAGTTACAGGTTGAGGGAAGGAGAAGGATCCCTTCCTCTACAAGTCAGTGCTATACCAAGTAAACTGATTTTGCCTGTTTTCCTGTCTCTGAAATCATTATTGGTGTTAGACCTTAGAATGTGAAACCATATCTCATATTGCTTTGTCCCAGATTTCTTGTTCAGAAGTTCAAACCACTTTCACCCCTCCCAGCTGCTGATGTGGCCTATAGAAGCTGTTTAACTAAAGTTTTAACTTCTGACTGCAATTGTCTGCTGCTCACCTTGTCACCCGACTTTACAGGAAGCTTTTAAAAAGTTTTTTTTTTTTTGTGTTTGTGTGTTTCTTTATCCTGTGAACTCTGTTTGTTTGTGCTAGTGGCACTTTCTGCTATTTTTTGAAAGCTTTAGAACCTGTTTAGAAGCTTTATATTAGATGCTTTATTTTATCTGGTATCCCCTACTTTAGCTGTTTATTTTTGGCACTGAAATGGGATATGCATTCTGACTTTGGTCTGATGTTTATGGATTTGGATTCTATTTTTTGCTTCATTTTCTCATGAAATATATATATATTATCTCTCTCTCATAAACACCCTTATTAAATTATCACTTAAGACATAGGCAGATGTACATTAACAGAAAACAAAAAACTTAACATTTTTCCATTTACATGCATTGTACATAGCGTATTTTCTTTCCTTTTAACTGTCATCTGTCCAACATACTCATAAATTAATTTCTCATTTCCCTTAAAACTCATTCCTCCTCCTGAACGTTATTCTGCATGTATTGTTCCCAAAAATTTCCATTTATTTATGTGTAATTTGCTCATTCCCTTTTCTAAAGATCTATCTTCCACTTTTATCTGTTTTATAATGTTCAGTACTTCAACTATACTTGGTTTAGATTCATTTTCGCTTTCTAGTGAATGCTTTTTTGGTAGCCAACAGAGTTGAACTTAAGCCTTACTGTATATAGGCAGTTTGGATCCTGTGTCCTAGCTGAAAGGAATCATTTCCTTGATTACAGCCATTTGATCACCCAATATTTTTGATAGAGTATTCTTTAGGGAACTTTTTAAAATGTGTCGACCCATTACATTCCCAGAACTTAAGTTCCCAGTTATCTCTTTCTTCACCATCATACCTCCAGTATTTCCCCATCATACCACTCCAGTATTGAGGCAAAATTCTTTGAAGTCTACTAGGGATATAAAAATACCTATGCAAACAATTCCGAGAAAAGATCCTAAATCTTCTAGATTTTGTTGCATATTTGGGAGCTATACAAATATCCTCCCATTGTATTCTTGCAGATTGTTTTTCCAGTCTCTTCCCAATCTTTTCGACCTGCTTCTGATTAATTCTTAGTTATCATGCAGTATTTTATATACCCTACTAATTATTCCTTTTTTAACCAGCAACTACTGTTCTAGATTAACTGAAAACTCTATCAAACTATAGAGTAGGGAAGGCAGTCTCACACCCACAATCCAAACGTCCTCTTGGCCTCATCCCACTCCATTACCTTTCCCTGTCTAACCACTTACTCACAGTACCTTGGTTCCTTTGCCAGTTTTCTCCAATAAATTCCAGCCCCCTTCTTGCCTATTTTCTGTACCCGCTACTTGCAGTAATCTCTGTTGGTGGAATCTCCATTCTCGTGTTGGCTTACTTCTTTGAATACTTTCTGCTACTTTATGAATATAATCTGCATGGTTATTGTTCTCTGTAAGGATGTACACACAAAATCCCACTCTCTATTTCCTGAGTTTTCCCTACTTCATCATCATCATACCTTTCCATTTTGAATTATAACCTTTTGCTTCTGTTGAACTTACAAGCACTAATTATGCAGCTCTAAAATATCCCTTCAAATCAGGAAATCCTAAACCACCTTGCTGTATTGGAAGAATCAACTTATTGCACTTTAACACTTTAGTTATTGCCCACAACTTCTCTTCTGGTTGATGAGCATATTTCTGATCCTTGTATAAAAACTAAAGGGATTGAAAACATGTTCACTGCTTGTATCTTACTGTACATATTCTTAAACAAGAACATGTGTTTTTTCAGTTTTTGTGCAATCTTTTGTCTAGCTTCTTACCACGTATCTTTAGCTGCCATAATGCAATCTTTAATTCATACTCCTAAATACTCATCTTATGCCCCCATAAACATGGTTATTACTGAACCAGTTCATGTGTGTAGGTATGTAATTTATGCACATAACCTTTATTTTTATCTTCAGTAATTTGATGTCCTGAAAAAATTTGAACTTCTTAAAATATTCCACAACACTCAAATGTACTTTTCTGGATTTATCAGGTACAAAGTAATGTTCAGTTATCATACCAATTATATCCTTGCTTTTCTGAGTCCCTTATTTTCTTTGCCAATGGTTCATAGTCATGTACCAGGCTAACAATCACAAGGGCCTTTTTAAGCCAAGCTGTGCATCCCAAATCTCTGAAGTTCTGGTACTCAGTGTAGGCAGGGACTTGGGAGATGAACCGTTTACCGGCATGGACCTGGGAGGTGAACCATTTACAGACTTTGTCCATTACAGGTATAGGTGCCAAACCAGGGATGAATTTTCTGTTCCCCATCCAGTTGTTCAAGTTGTACTTGAATTGGATTAGGGAAGACCTCTGCTTCACATGAGTGGGGGAGAGCCTGTTCCAGAGAAGAGGTAGTCTTTGGGATATGTATAGGTCTCTCCAGCAGGTCCTGTTTATATCACAGGGAAGGTTTAAGTCTTTAGAGTGGATAATTCTGGTGCAATTTGTTTTGCTGATATGCAAGAGGGTCCACCAGGGTGGGTTCTAACAATGCTTTTCATGCTAGGAATAAGATCTCCCCTCAACAGCCTGTAGGAGACAGAATGCAGGGATAGGGCTTTGAGGCAGTCTACACAGGACATGTTGCTTGAACCTTGTATTCTTTTAATGAGGAACTGTGGATGTTCACTTTTTGGATATGCTTGATTAACTACATATAAAAGGAGGCATTGTACTTAGTGTTGGGTATGATGAATGCTGAATACAGAGGAACAATGACCTTCTTGGACCTAGATGCCATACGTTTGTTTATAAATTGCATAATATATAATGATTTTGTCATTATAGTAGACACGTAATGGTCAAAGGTTAGATAACTATTTGTGTGCCCCCCCCCAAAATCTCTGACTGCTAGGTCAACTCTTACAGGCATGTTGTCAGTATGATAGTTACCAGGGGTGGATGACTTCTCAAAGGATACTATTGTGCATTTATTGGCATTTAGTTTTAGTACATGACTCTGACACAAGATTCGATGTTGTCTTTTGTTGTCTGGTTTCAACCTGTGGGTTATCAGATCTGATGCCAGACAGATCCTCCAGACTTCAACTCGCCAGGCTCTGCCTCCCCACCCACATTCCCCCCTCTCCTGAACAGACATCTCTGATCAAGTTCACCATTCCTGTCAGTAGTTTATTTCATGACTCCTCAAAAATGTAGCCTTTTGGTGCTTTTTGTGTAAGCTTTCTGTAGTGTTTTTTCCCTTGCCCTTTAGAGATAGTGATTTTTATATTACATATAGGAAAGATTAGTTAGTTTTTCCTACGATGAAGGTACAACTGGCAGCCATTTTTAGTATTCATGCCGGTAGAGATAGTGTTCCCTTGGCTGTTATGAAAATATCCAAGGCATTTTTTAAGAGTACATTTCTTTTCTGTTGTCCTGTTTGGGATCCGGTCTGTCCCTCAGATTTGCCTTTTGTGATGCAAGCCCTTATGGGCCCCCCTTTTGAACCTTCTACTACTTCAGATCTAAAGTTGTTAATCTTGGAAAGCTTTGTTTCTGGTGGCCATTACCTTGGCTAGGAGAATTTCAGAGCTACGAGCTCTAGATTCTTCTTCTTATCTAGGGTTTCACAAAGATAGGGTTTTACTCCTTACTAATCCTTTTCTGCCCAAAGTAGCCTCTAAGAATAATTTGAATGCATCCGCTCATCTTCCCGTGTTTTTCCCTAATTTTTCGAAAAGGGTGAATACTTGTTGCATTGCTTGGATGTGCATAAACTATTTGAGATTTTATCTGGACAGGGCAAAAATGTTTAGAATATCCAGGCAGCTATTTACACGTGTGTTGAAAGTGAGGTTATCCAAGTGACTGTCACTGTTATTTCCTTTGCTTTATGCACTGATGGTAAAACTTTGAGTGTGAAACTTAAAGGTCACTCTACTAGAGCTATGGCTACTTCTACAGCTTTTTTACCAGAACTTCCTTGGATGAGGCCTGTGCAGCAATTACTTGGATGGGTCATTACAAGCTGGACATTCAGTTTAGCTCCAGGGCTTCCTTTGGCTCCACCTTGTTGCAGAATATCCTTCCTTAGATCCTCCCACTTATTTTTATGTGGCTGGGGACTCTGTCCCACAGGTTAAAGCCTGACTGAAAAGACAGCATCAAATACGAAAGTTATGTACTTGCATAGCAATGGATCTGTTTTGTGTGTCTCAGTCTGCTTGTTCAATTATCCCCCTTCCTGCCCCTGCCTCTTTGGAGAGATCCCAGTCTAAGATGATCGAGTGGGAAAGGTTCAGTTCTCCTTTGTTCTTAGTGTCCTTTGTTCTCCTTTATGTGAGAAGTGTTTTAGAGCTATATTAAGATGCGACAAACTTTATCTGAGGTATCTGTTGGGCAGCAAGGAGGTTGTGGGTAGGGGAGGTGGAGCCTAGTGAGTTGAAGTCTGGAGAATTTTGCCTGCATCAGATCTGATAGTCTACAGGTTGAACCAGACTCCGGCAGACAACATGGATCTATCATTATGGTAAGTGCGTAATTTTTATTTCTCCATGTCAGCCTTTCATCGAGAATATTAGTGGCAGTGGGGGATTCTGTGACTGCTTGTAATTAACAATCATCTGCAAATTTAGTCAGCCAGAAGCCCTTGACATTGGCCTTGACTTCAGAAAAGTAAATACCAAAATGGAGAGGTGCCAGGACCTGTCCCAGAAAGACTCTGCTTGTTACTGGTCTATTTGTAGAGGTGGACTCCCCAGTTTTAACTTTTTGGGTCCTGTCTGTGAGCCAGCTGACTATCTAATTGGTGACATAAGGGTTTATACCCAACCCCTTGAGTTTGTCAACAATGCTTTCGTGAGGTATTGTGTCACATGTCTTGATAAGGTCAAGGTAGGCAGTGTGAACCATTTTCCATTCATCCATTGCTTTGGTGACCTTCACAAAGATGTCTACCAGGTTTGGAAAGTATGATCTGCCCTTGAAATTTGGTTGCATTCAGTATGTGGAGGGTTCCTATGTCATTATTGATAATTTTCTTGATCATTTATTTCATGATTGTGCATACGAGACTAGTTAGACTTGTGGTCTTTAGTTTCCAGGGTCTGTAGATGGTCCACCTTTGTGCAGAGGGATGACTGTTGTGTCCATTCATGAGGCACAAAGCTTGTTTGGAGTCTACATTTAAATAGCAATTCCAGAGGGCCTGATAGGTCATATTTCATGCTCTTTAGAAGACATCCTGGGTATTGTCTGGGTCTGTTGATGGAGTGCTGTTGACATTGGAGAGAGAATTGAGGACCTGTTCCTTAGTGATGCTAGAGGGAGTTATATTTGATAGTATTTCCTGAGGGAAGATTGAGGGGGCTAGATGGGGGTAAAGTTAGATGAATTTGTCTGCCAGTAGGTTTGCTGCATATTCTGGTGCAGTGTAGGTGGCTTCATTACCATTGAGCTCTGCACACCATTATGTATTACCTTTCAGGTTGCAGACATAGCTAAAGAATGCCTTGTAATTGTTTTTGTCCTGGGAGGCCAAATTTACCTCCGATTTGGCTTTGGTAGACTTTATTTGTCCTTTGAGAAGTTTGTTCTTTTGAGAGTGCTTTTATTCTATTGGGTACTACTACAACTACATTTTGCCATCATTTTCTTCCTTTGGTTTTACTGCCTACTGATGTGATTCCACCATGGTGACTTTTTCTTTTTAATTAGTTTTGTACTTCCTGTTGCATATAGCTGCCTGTATGCATCTATTAACATGCTTGTATGGGGTTTCATTGAACAGTTCAGCATAAGCAGCAGTGTTCTCAAGGTTTATGGGGGCTAGAAATTTTGCCGTGCTATCACTTAATAGTGGGCTCTAAATATAAAGCAAATAAAGGGGAAAGAGGACACCCCTGCCTGGTTCCTCTGTCCCACCACAATTTATCAGAGAGAAATACTTCCACTTTATTTCTTGAATCTGATCCTTCATATCTCCCCAGTTAGCTTTATTGTTTCAGGGGAATACAAATGGTTCCAAATTAACCTTATTGTATCAGGGAATGCAAATGATTCTATTGCCCAACTTATAAAATTCCAGCGTACTCTATTGAATTCTTTCTCTGTATCAAGACCCACTAACAACAATGGTATTTTCTTAAATTCTACTTCCCTCTGGATCATCATTGTTCTTTTAATGTCAAATGTTTGCCTCCCCACCACAAAACCACATAGATCCATATTTATCAATTTTGGCAAAGACTTTGCCATTCTTTTAGCTAGTATAGACATAAACATTGCATAGTCGTGGTGTAAATTGAAATGGGTCTATTTGAAGTTGAGCTTGTTGGGTCTTTACAGTCTTTTCAGGTAGTACAACCACCACAGCATTCTTCCAAGATATTGGTGCTTTCCCTTCTTTTCAAATGCTGTTAACTAAAAATTTCCAGATCTTTATCACTTTATTCTCTCCTACCTTCCAAGCTTTCATAGGCATACCACCTGCTCTTGGAGAGTATCTTGAGGACTGATTATACATCACTGTTTGTATCTTATCTACTCCTGTCTTCTGTGCTAGTTGTTTAGCCTCTTCTACTTCTAACCTTGGCATAATTAAGTCTTCCATTCCTGCTCTGTATTTCCAAAGTCCTTTGCTTTACACAAAATATCTCTAATACCTATACAGGATCTCTGTTATAGGCTCCAAAAACTTGGCAATAGCCATTTCTTTCTGTCTGTTTTGTGCCAAAAGTTTTTTGGAGTTATAAAAAAAATAAGTCGCTTAACAACAATCATGCCATATTATCCAGATACTCCCTTATTTTCTCTTTAGCACTCTGTATTTGTGCCTCTTACTCTGTGAGATTTCTCTTACTTATTAAATGTATGCATTTGTCTTATTTCTACCCTATTTTTAAACTCCATTTTCATTCACATTTTAACTGGTAGGTGGGAATGTACCTTTCTGTCATTTGTATTTCATTACCTTGCATTTTTATCTTTCTTTTTTTTAATAGTGCATGATTAGAAATAGTTACTGGGTGTGTGTTTTGATGCTTTCAGTCAAATGTACATGTTCCTGGAATATAATTTCTGTCTAGTCTAGCCCAGTTATACCTTGAGTAATATTAAATTCTGATTCTGTTCCTACTACTGAATTCACATGTTCCATACTTAATATTTTCTATCTGCTTTCTTTTGTTGTGTTTTCCTCTTTGTCCTTACTATTTCAAATCAAGTTCCAGCCCCCACATATAACCAGTATTCCTTGCTGAAAACTGATTATTTCTCCCATATTATTCTTAAGCTCCATAATAGCAGTTTTTAATGGAATATAAGCACTTGCCAGCATAATCCTCCACCCTTCCCAACAGCCCCTTACTACTGCTAATCTACCATTACTAACATTACTATTTTTTTCACTTTTCAATCACTATTGGAACCACTTTAGCAATAAGTACATTTAATCCAGTTTTCTCTGATCTACTGAATATCCATCCTGAAATCCTTTGTTAAATTCACATGCTCATTTCTTTCCAGATGCATCTTCTGCAGCATTGCTATTTGGATTCTGCATTTCTTAATATAATTCAATACTTTTTCCTTTTTGTCTATACCTGTAAGACCATTTACGTTCCAGGATGATATGGCTAGAGTAGCCATTATGATACAAAGCTGCTGTTTCCACCTGTTATACATATCAGTTTGAGAGTGTTTCCAACTTTCATGTTACATGTACACACTAATGTTTGGCAGGCTGATGCTTCCTATCTATATTTGAACCTGTATCACATTTTCAAGACTTCCTGCTGTAATGAAGCCCCTCACAATTTTTTTTCAATAACCCCATCCCCTTTTACCTTAGAACAAACACATGTGACTATGTACATCTACAAAAAATGAAGTACAACCCTGCAGATAGGAACAATTGCCCTAAATCGACTGCTGCTTCCACAAGCATTATCTAACCTAAAATTAAGGCTACCCATGCCAAGCCCATGCTATAATGTGTGTTCCCACTTAACACTGATCACTGTCTGTTCTTTTATGTCTATTCCCCTCCTAGATGTGAAACGGCTTGTATGCTTTCAGGAAACATTTACTTTTAGCAACAACCTACAGATAAAACAAAAAAATAGCAAATACAACAGAAAAAGACCAGGATCCCAAGATATCAAATTTATTTTACTCTCTGACATCTCGGCATACTCTGCCTTCTTGGAGTACATTGCACTTCCTGCAATGGCAAACTCCCCAACAGCGACTTACATGATTGCGTCTAATGTCTGGGGGGGTTTCCCACTTGTCTGTGAAACCTCCTCACCAGATTTGTCTCCATTTCAGTCAGCGCACGCTGAATGAAAGGAAAAATGAACTTATTTTGAAAGACCTGCTTTCTTCAACTTTTTCAGAGGCCATTTCTGTGTTGGAGGTCTCAACCCCTCCATCGAAGGACAAGAAACGTCCTCATTGTGATCCCTCTTCACCGGCTGGTGATAAGGGTAAGCTTCACGAGCATAAAGCCCACAAGGCTTCTACGGAGCACAAGATCTCTCCCTTGGCTCCGACCATTTCGGTTCCGAGTTCAGCTCCAGTGGCCTCTGTGGACACCGAGTTCAGCTCCAGTGGCCTCTGTGGACATTACTATGACTTCCATGTCGTCACCGCTTTCGGCACCGACTTCTACAGTTCTAAGTGCGGTATCTGCTCCAGCCTTATTGCCTTCTGTAACCTTGGCACTGACCTCGCCCCTTTCCGCTCTGAAGTCGGTCTCTACTATCTCTTCGGACCCCATAATGACTTCCACTCCAGTTATTCTCTTGGCTCCAAGCCCGTTTTCCGCACTGATAGTGCCTCTTCTGCCTGTCCCCAAGTTGGAATCTTCAGTACCGACTTTTCCTATACCACGGACCCCCGGTACTCCCTGTCTTTGGACCCGTTTCCAGGACAAGCTTTTAGCCCTTTTTTGGACCTTCCTGACTCCCCCTCCAGAGTGTTGGTAAGGTCCACCAGGAGTCTGTCTGAATTGGATGTGGTGTGTCTGTTCGATCAGCTTCGATCAGCTGTTGACAGCCAGAAGGATTACAAATTTTCCAAAAACCCATCCTACTCTGGGTTTTGGGTCTATTGCCTCCATGACTCCCACTTATACTCCTCCCTTGGATCCTTCAGTTTTGAGGCCCATAGTTCCAATGTCCTTGGTGGGAACCCTTTCCTTGGTGCTGACAGTGACTCTCTCTGAGGCTTCAAGGTCCCCCCTTGGGTTTCGGTTCCTTCAGAACCATCCCTTCTTCAATCTCTTGCTTGGGGGTGGAACCCTCGGCTCCCAGTATGGTTCCAGGTTTTTCATTGGTTCCGTCTTCGGATCCGGGGATGACACCTGCCCCAGTTTTGCTTTTGAGGTATCATATCCGGGAACTGGGTGTGACCCCGGTTCTTCCTCAGTTCCGGGCTCCCATTCCTCTTTGGGCGGACTGGCTTTCCAGGTGATGGAGAGGGTGCTTGCTTCTGGAAGCGCTCCTCCTACATCCGACCTTCCCTCTGAGCTACAGCTATCACGGGCCACCTCCCCAGGACACCGAGAGCGCAAGCCTCAGGAGACCCCTACCCAGGGGAATCTCCCTTCTGAGTCTTCTTCAGATGTTTTCACTGAAGAACCCCTTGTAAGAGGAAACACCTGGACTCCCCGGAGGAGTCCCTCACTGAGGATACAGATTACGATGATGGGGAAGGGTCCCCACGGTCACCCCCTGACTGTCTCCTTTGTAGACATCCTGGAAATATGGAAGCAGAGGGGTGACTGGAAGCCCTCCAGTCCTTCCTCGGAGGAGTCCATATTCCTGCAGGCTTTCCACTCTAGGCCCTCTACTTGGTTGACCCCACCTGCCAATGAGTTAGTCCAGCTCATCGTGCAGGGTGCGTGGAAGAACCCCGATTCCATTGAGGCCATTCCCTGGAGACCAGACAAGATACTTTTCCCACCAGTGGAACAGCCCCATTGGTCTAGAGGCTTGCCAGTAGACGCTATGGTGATGGCAGCCGCCGCAAAAAAGGAACTTATGGAGGAAAGTCCTATTGTCCTCCCACCCAACAGAGAGCCCCGGGCGGTGGACATATTAGGGAAGCGAGTCTTTGCCTCAGTGACCTTTGCAGTCAGGTGTCTGAATTTGGCACATTTTATGAGGCTCCAAAGGGATCTCCTTTCTGAACTCTCTGGAACCCTCGCGGGTCAAGTTTCTGATGGGCCACGCGATAAAGTTGCTTCTTAGCTTGCTACCCTAGAGTCAATCTCCATCTCGTCCATGAGGTTGCTGTTCCATGCAACCGAAGGGGTGGCTAGAGCTGCGAGTGCAGGTGTAATTATAAGACACCATGCCTGGATGCGCATCTGTGATCTTATGGACTCCTTCAAGTCTTCCTTCTTGAATGCCCCTATCGAACAGTCTGCTTTGTTTGGTTCCAAAGTGAAGGACACATTAGCCAGGTGCGAGCAAGATGGAAAAACCTTGTCTGCTGTTGGCCTACATTTTTCCAAACCTGAGCACTCTTTCTCCAGGAACCAGAGGAGTGAAAAGATATGGCACAAATAATCTCAAGGCCCTTTCCACAGTGCACGTGGTGAGGATTCCCCCAGCGACAGAGGGGATTCCAATAGTGGAAGATGCCCCTTTAGGGGCAGAGGGGGGTCCCTGAAACCAGGACTCCAGGGTTTCTTTCTCCAGATGATCTTATTAGCACTTCTGAAGCGCTGCCCGATTGCTTTCCTCTGAAAGCAGTCGGGACTCGTTTTTCTCTGCACCAAACTGCCTGGCACTCTATTACAAATGATCAGTGGGTGCAGAGAATAATTTCCAGAGGTTATTGCATCCCTCTAATATCTTACCCAAAACGCCTTCCCGGAGTTCCAGCCAGTCAAAGGGAAGAGGCATCTTCCGAGATAAGAAAGCCGTGTCAAAAATGAGTCATCCAACAAGTCCCCCCAGACCAGTGTGGATCCGGTTTCTACTCAAGATTCTTTTTGGTGCCAAAAAAGACTGGGGACTTGAGACTCATTTTGGATCTCAGCCAACTAAACAAATCAGTGGTTCAAACCAAATTCCCCTTGGTCACGATGCAATCCATCCTACCATTTCTTCGGGAGGATGTGTGGATGTGCTCGATAGACTTCTGGGATGCGTATTACCACATCAAAATGGAAAAGTGCTCCAGGAGTCCTCTTCCGGCTGGGAGCCATTCATTACCAATTCGGAGCCTTGCCATTCGGTCTCCCAACGGTCCCCAGAGTATTCACAAAATGTCTAGCAGTGGTAACAGCTCATCTGAGACTTCAAGGATTCCAGGTGTTTCCATATCTAGGCGATTGGCTCCTCTCCGCCCCCACCAAGCACCTACTGGTCATGACCCTCCGCTACACTCTAGCACTGGTGGAGTTTCTAGGTATCGCAATACACTGGGAAAAATCCAATCTTCATCCTACCCAACAATTGGAATTTATAGGAGCAGTATTCAATACTCAAACAAACCAGGTTTCTCTCCCACCTCACAGACTTCAGAGGTTAAGATAACAAGTACAGGTGATACTCTTTTGAAGGAAGGTGTCAGCAAGGGAAGTTCTACAGGCTCTGGGGTCTGTGGCAGCAGCCATCCCGATTGTTCCCCTGGCAAGATTGCATACGAGACTGTTACAATGGCTCCTTTTGTCCCAGTGGGTATCCACTCTTCATCCACTAAACTCACAGAACCTCATCACCAATTCCTGCAAGCAAGATCTTCTTTGGTGGATGAGAGGAGGCGAAAATCTTTGGTGCCGCCCCTTCCAGATTCCTCAACCCAATGCTACGGTGAACACTGACACTTCCCTGATAGGGCGGGGAGGCCATTTTTAGGGAAAGACAGTCCAAGGCACATGATCCAGCTTGGAGGCCAACTTGCATATCAACGTCCTGGAGTTGAGAGCGGTGGTGTTAATGTTGCAGGCACTTCATCCGCTCTTTCCGTCTGGAACGATTGCAGTCCAGTTGGATGATATGTCTGTAGTCTGGTACATAAACAGGGATCGACCAAATCCTACCCCCTATGTCGAGAGGCCATGAGAATTTGGCATTGGGCAATAGCTTCCAACCGCTTTCTGATAGCAACACATATCCCGGGAAGCTCCAACGTGATTGCAGACAGGCTGAGCAGATGCATCCTCCGTCCACACAAGTGGTCTCTCAACCCAAACATGATGGCAGAAATGTTCAGCCATTGCGGCCAGCCTTGCTGAGATCTTTTTGCTTCCCCTTCAAAAAAAAATGCAGCAGCTACATTGCCCTCTTTCCCCCAGATGGGGAATCAACCGAGAGACGCTTTGACTCTCGATTGGCCCACAGGTCTCCTGTATGCTTATCCTCCAATACCTTTGAAACCCCTATTTCTAAAGAAAGCAATTCGGTTGTGATGCAAAGTGATCCTCATTGCCCCATTCTGGCCTCGATAAGTATGGTTCCCCTTCCTCCGGCCTCACCTATTACAACCCCCTTGGATTCTGGACACTCTTCAGGACCTAATATCTCACCCACAAGGTTGACTCCCCCAAATCTGTCCACTCTCAAGCTGACAGCTTGGTTTCTCCACTTACGTTAGTCGCCAGGCAGGAAACATTCGCCTCGCCTGTCCGTGATATTATTCTGGCTTCCCATAAACCATCCAACAGAAAAAACTACAGAGACGAATGGAAAAGGTTCGCTATCTGGTCTAATAATCAGATGCTAGACCCTTTTGCAACTCCTACAGCTTGCTATACTTTAGTACCTTTCTGAGTTGTTTGAAGATGGGGTATCAGCTTCTACTATTCGAGCCCGTTTGGCAGCTATCTCCAATTTTCATAACTGTTCAGATGGTGTTCCTCCTATCTCCACCCGCCTTTGCAAGGCTTTTCTCAAGGGAGTTTTCCATAGCAGACCCCCTGTCAGTCAACCTGTAGAGACATGGAATCTCTCTCTGGTACTATAGTCTTTCTCTCTACCCCCTTTTGAGCCTGCTGCGACATGTGATCTTAAATTCCTATCATGGATATCTCTGTTTTTGGTAGCGGTCACATCAGCCAGACGGATATCTGAATTACAAGCCTTATGCATCAAGAGCCCTTATCTAATCTTCCATAAAGACAGAGAGTATCTCTTCGTACTAATCCATCCTTTCTCCCCAAAGTGGTGTCGGTCTCCTCTATTCATTAGTCCATTGAACTCCCTGTGTTTTTTCCAAATTATTCCAACAAAGGAGAATACTGTCTACATTCATTGGACGTACATAGACAGCTACGTTTCTACTTGGACAGGACTAAGCCTTTCTGCAAAGAGGATCAACTTTTCATCTCCTTTTCCGGTCCAAGAATGGGATGTGCTGTATCAAACGTTACTTTATCAAAATTGCTCAGAGATTGTATGACCTTTTCATACTCCCTAGCGAATGAATCTAAACCTGTTCATATCAAAGCTCATTCAACGAGAGCCATCGCAACTTCGGTTGCTTTTCACTCCAGGGCTTCCAAGGATGACATTTGCACAGCAGTTTATTTGGGCTAAACCCCATACTTTCATCAAACATTACAAATTGGATTTGGTCTCCAGGGGAAGAGCGGCCTTCGGCTCAGTGGTTCTCAGGAATGTACTTCCATAAGGGCCACCCGGGTTCTCCAAGTAGCTTGGAATTCTGTCCCATCAGTGGTGACTAGGAAGAAGATTGGCAACTTCAGGTAAAGAAGTTGTCTTACCATAATGTTCCATCTGAGTTGTTGATCTTCTTCCAGTCATCACACCCTCCCTCCATCACCCACCAAAGGCTCCTTTTGGATCTTCTGGGTCCTTGTGGTGTTTTCAGGGTTTCTGCGAAGAAATGGCTTCTGTTTTCTGTTTTCTTCTATATGTTGCATGCAAACTCGATCTGGGGTAACTGGGAGAAGGGCATTTTGGGTAGCAACTTAGCTAGAGAGTTTTTGGTGTATGCGAGCTTTGTATTAAGCTGACTCTCTTCCGAGGGCTCGGAACCAAACCCATCAGTGATGACTGGAAGAAGATCAACAACTCAGATGGAATGTCATGGTAAGACATACCTTTTTCAATTATAGTCAGGACAGGAATGTCACCAGTGAGAATCAAGGGAATAAATTAAAAAAAACGAGTCTAATGGTACCAACATTACGTCTGCTACTGGAAGCATTTGTTAAGACATGCGAAGAGGATGTTTACAAATTAAGGAAGGAGAATAATTATAGCAGTTTTTATAATCTAAACAAAGGCGAAAGAAGCTTTGCATGAACTAATGAATAATACAGATATAATAAGACCGGCAGATAAGGGTGGTGCGATCGTCATTATGGATAGAGATTGGTATAATGCCAAGATGTTAGGGCTACTTGGTGATTGCACAACCTGTAGGTCTGTACGGAATTATGAATTGAATAAGATTGTGTTAAATGTTGAACATGCCATATATGATCTGATGGTCACACATATTACTCGAGTTATATGAGTATTTTCCAGTGAAGGACCCTGTCATACCTGTAATAAAAGGACTACCTAAAATCCATAAGGCACAGACAGACCCCCCCCCCCCCAAATGTGACCGATAGTATCTGGGGCTGGGATGGGCTACTGAGCCCTTATCTGTTTATACTGAAGAAAAATTAAAAAGAGCATTGGAAAAAGCAGAGACTGTATTGCGAGATACAGAAGACTTCTTATCTGGTTTATCAACTTACTGTGGAATGAATCCAATACATTCAGATGTGTTAATAGTAACTATGGACATTGAAGAGTCTCTTTACAGTTATAACAAATGGTTATGGAATTGTCAATTAGGAAGTTTGTTTACATGACCAATGAATATACTACTGTGGAAATTATGCAAGTATGTTCCCTGCTAGAAATTATATTAGAAAATAATGTCCTCATGTACAATGACCAATACTTTATACAAAAATGGAGAGTGGCCATGGACACTTCATGTGCCAATTCATACTCATAGGTATGGCTCAATGGGAGCTAGAATTTGTGTTTGCAGACAGCAATGAATGGAAGAATAAACTTATGTACTACAAGAGATTTATGGATGACATCTTCCTGTTATGGAATGGTGGAGAAGATGAACTATCCAGCTTTGCTGACTACCTGAGGAGGACCACAGACTTTTTGGATTTTGAAGTTAACAACTCCAAAAGTGAGATTAATTTCTTGGATGTAAGCATTCTGAGAAAAGCAGATGGATGCTTTGAAACAAGGACATTTAAGAAAGAATGCTGGAAAAATCACATTTTACATTAGTCGAGTATGCATCCAAGAAATGTATTCCCACAGCTAGTCAAAAGTAAATTCTTGAGGCAGTCTAGACTCCACACCGAAAACATTTATCAAGAGAAGATGTTGGAAACTAAATGTGAACTGAGTAGCAGAGGATACAAGAAAAAAGAATTTGATGATATGACTACAGAGGTACAACAGCAGAGAAGTACAAAAGGCAAGCCATACTGCTCTGCAAATCCACAAAAAGCCAACAACCATAACAGGAGAAGTGAAACATTGAATATGAGATGTATAACAACATATAGTCAAGATGTCAAACAAATCTGTAATATAATGAGTAGGAATTGGCAGATATTAACAGAAGATGAGTCTATAAAAAGACGAGTGGGAGAAACACCTACTTTCTGATATAAAAATAAGATGAATTTAAAACTACTTTTATGTAAGGATGTAAATAGAAAACAGAAAAAGACTTTGATACATAGACAAGGCATCTATAAATGTGGCCACTGTAAACATTGTCCATATATAATGCAGAATCAATATTTTTAGCATCCTGTTACACAAAAGTCATATTACTTGAGGACATATGCTGACTGTGGGACTCAACTTGGTTTATGTAGCACTAGCACTTAATGTACCTGCTTCTGTTGTGGAAAGACGAACTGCTATTTTAGAACTAGAATTTTTTCGCACTTAAGAGACATTAGGAATAGAACATCTACAAATGCACTGAGTAAGCATATAATAGCAAATAATCATTCATTCCTGTTTATGGCACTCCAAGTAGGGCACTGTGGTGCAAGAAAAGGAAATCTAAAGGAAATCCCTGAACTTGAAGAGACCAAATGGATAGCAGATTTGAGGGCTGATAAAAATCCAGGCTTAAATAAGCTTGTTCCTTTAAAGCTGGTACTGAGAAGGCGTCGCCTAAGAAGATGAGGTTGATTGGGCACTCCCACTATAAATGGAGTTAATGAATGAATGCTTACAGATCTGATGAAGGCCTAAGGCTGAAAGTGCTCATCTTACTATTTTATTCGCATTTTAACTTGTTTTATTCTGTTTAGTAAAATATTCTGCTGTGGAATCACTTTCTTGTTTTATTGTTGGATTTCTACGTTTCTTGAAAGTGACGCATTGGTTTCAGGTTTTTTTTTTTATCTGTAAATTTTGCATTTTCCTCAGCAAACAGAAAACAGCTCATCACCATGTAAAAGTAGCCAACAGTGAATCTTTGTAAATTTTATTCAGAAAAGAATGTACAGCTACTTTAGCAGCAGACTTGACTCCTACTGCACATTTGCTAATAAGGGAAAAAGCAAGCTATTGCCTTTGCACGTGAAAGAATCTTGGCTTTGTCATGGCTTTTCTCATTTTGTATTATTTGTCAAGCCTACTTGCTTACAAAAATATATGTTAATACTTGAGCCAAAAACATTTTTTGGACATTCACCCTTTTAAAAATAAGAGAAAATCTCTTTAATCAGTGCACTTTTACACCCATTTCACTGCAGCAGCCTAAGATCACAGCATATTAACATTAAACTTGCTTTTATCCAGTCATTCTGTTGTAATACTGAAGCACCACTGATTGCACACTACACTGAAGTGTTTTACTGTGTATAACACACAGCCTGTATCACAAATTGCTTTACGCAAATAGTAATGAGAACAAAATTTATTTTGTTTACTTTTTTTTTTCATTTTTGTGTCCTGACTTAAAAGTGGTATATATATATATATATATATATATATATATATATATATATATATATATATATATATGCTTTACAGTCCACATACAAGTTCAACAAAATGAACAGAAGTCCAGTATTTCTGAGCCACTTCTCGAAAAGCCATATTTCACAAATGTAATTGCTTTCTAGACTATATACTCACTAATTTCAGTGTTGCTGGTGGTCTTACTATTCATCTCCATCTCCCAACACCAGACTCTGGTTCATGTCCAAGGTAATTCTGAATCTTCTTGTCAACTCCTGTTTTTTTTTCTTTTCCTGTCTCAAGGATTTTCCTGTGGAACACTGGAAAAGATTTCCCTGACAAAGTCTCTCTCTGTAAACTTTATCTGAAGAATGAGAAGCAAAGTACCCTCCTGTTTACTGGCTCACTTTTTGTTGCATACACTTTATTTCCTTCTCAGCGTGTTCTGCATCAAAATGTCTTTGATCTAGGAAAATTTATTCTGAAGACAGCTGGATGTACAGCAGCTTGAATCTCATGCCTGCCTGTCAACATTCCCAGATTGATGGTATAATTTGATTCTGTTCTTCCTGGTGTACTGTGAATAATCAATTTCCACAAACACTCACTGTGTCTCCAGGTTTAATACTTTGCCTTCTACTATAGTTTTGTCAGAATCAACTCTTTCTGTTGGTATGATTGCATCTTTACTAATATAGGTCTTGGCTACTTTCTCATGGCTAGGTTTGTAGCATATACTCACTGTGCCCTTTCAATTAACAAGGCCTGCCATGGAATACCAGTCTGGTTGCTTATGTGTTTTCGTAAAATGAATACAGTCTGGTCCTTCTAGTTTCTCTGGCACAGCATACAATCTAAGATTTTCTCTGTATGCTCTGTCTTCTAACTGTACCATATTTTGAAACAGCTTTTTTGAGTAGTCTCTTACTGTTCTAGCCTTTTCTTCATTTCAGCCACTGATTTTTGCATGTGTATCAGTTTATCTTATTAGCTAGTGAAAGCTGCTGCTGTTTTTTTCAGCTTTGTGTTTTTGAGTTAATATGCTCCTTCATTGTTTCATTTATTTTAATCACTTCTGAGTACATTTTTTTTTATTTTTCTCTAAATAACTGAAAGCCATCTCTTTTTACCAAAGCTGAAGCTTGAACTGCTTTGTGCTGAACAGCTGCAAGATTCCAGTATTTTCTCTCCAACTTTTCTGGTTGATTGTCTTTCAGGTTCTCTGAATTCCTTCTTTGCTGGCATATAGCCAGTGTACATACTAGCCATTAGACGAATTTTACATAAGCTGACAGTATCACTGGCTCTTATTTCTTAGTTTCTTTTTTCACACTGGGAGAGCTGAAACTAAGCTTCTAATCAGTGTGCAGCTATCTTGGAAGTTGCCTTCCCGTGATGTATTTTGGGCTGATATTGCAGCATTCCTTGTCAGTAGTTGTAGTCTTCCAAGTCGGGTGGCCACGGTGGTGCAGCGATTAGCGTTGCCGCCTCACAGCAAGAGGTTCTCCGTTTCGATCCTCTGCTGGGGTGCCTTCTGTGCGGAGTATGCATGTCCTTCCTGTGGTCACGTGGGTTTCCTCCAGGTACTCCGGTTTCCTCCCACATCCCAAAGACATGCTGTAGGTGGATTGGACACACTAAATTGGCCCTAGGTGTGTGTGTATTTGTGTGTTTGTGTGTGTGTGCCTTCTGTGGAAGGTTGGGTGCTGGGCTGGCAACTCGACACTGTAAAACTCCACTGCCAATCATGAGCGGACAGGTGATCCGCTGTGGCGACCCCTAACCGGGAAAAGCCGAAAGAAGAAGTTGCAGTCTTCCAAGTTGTCACTTAGAGATTTTAGGGTCTGTTGTATCCATATAGCACTGATTAATTGAGCCTCACATCAAGATGTGTGTGAAACCCATGGTATGTTCCTTGAAGGTTATGGATTTTGTGGGGAGTAGTGGGGGGTAATTGGATAGGTTGCAGGCTTGTCAATGCTTTTACCCATGAATGCCCACTGTTTTTTGCAAGTAGAAGCTTTTTCTAAGTATAGTATCATATAGTGGCAGACAGCTTGCAGTTGATTGTGTATCATAGTTCAAAACTAGTTTCTCATAGCTTTGGTTTTGTATTTACAAATTGCTTTTTTTCATAGACTAGCGTTATCTCTGTGACATTTCATTATTTCTTGGAGCTACCCTGCTAACCATGTTAGAGTTGTACCTTTGAGCATCCTTAAGTTACAGCTCTTTGAGGTTGATCCTGGCATGAGTATCAACTTCATAATTGGTAACGTACTCTGATTCACCATGCACTTATTCCATAGCCTACATTCTTTCAGTTTGATCAGTGACTGTTATTTTTTTTGTAATTCAGAAGTGTTTTTTTTTTCTGAAATACTTGTTTGAATGTTTGTGACGTTGTCTTTCTTGGCAGATTGGTCTGCTGCCCTTTTGATAATGCTGTAACATTTTTCTGTGCTATGTTAGCGATGCTTTCCTGAAAAGTGGGCATTGTTCCTTAAGGTTTGAGAAGAGGTCTGCCTTTGTGGCACAAAGATAGAGAACCCTAAGTGTGTCATGGCCAACAGGAGTACAGTTAGCAGCCCTGGCACTGGAGGACCCAGACAGGGAGGGGGAGGAGGGAAGGAGGTGTGGCTCACTCACCTGTTCTTGGGAGAAGGAGGGGATTGTGTACACTCAGGGGAACAGTGAGCAGTTTTATCTCCCTGGTAGAAACCAAGAATCTCCACTTGTGCCTTAAGAAGAAGGGTAGGACTTTGTAGGGGGACTGCCCCAGGGAAATGAGGTGACATCCTTTGCCATCAGCCCATTGTACACTCTTCCCAAGTGTTACATTATGTACATGATAGTAATTCTGAGGCGAAAAATGAAACCCTTAATCCACCCCAGTGGCTGTCTGAATGGTGGCTGTTGCTAGTCAACCCTTGCATGAGTGATAGGGAATAGATGGACTGATTAGTTGGGAGGAGGATAATGAGTGAAACAGCAACAGTAAACAGAGCATAGCCCCCCCCCCCCCATATATTTGAGAAGAGGACTACTGTGGTATTTGGATTCATCTCTGAATGACATTAATTAGTATTTCCTGAGGTTGATATTAAAGCTACAGTTTTGTCGCTGATGTATATTTTGTACTTCTAGAACTGTTGCAAATATTTCTTTCTTTCAGGAGACCCTGCTTTTTCAGACTGGAAAGTATGGCATAAATACACATTTTCTGGGTCGTATCTTTCATTTTCACCAATCTTTTTGTCCCCCCCACCACACACACTAACTTTCAGGCTAGTTTCTTGTGATTTAATTAATATTGTCAATAACTCTCTGAATCATTTAGCTTTTAGGATCTTCTTTAGCATTTCTATTGATTTGTTTTCATCCTGGGTTAGCGAGAGACCCAACTAGTTGTCTGCATTTTAGTGAAAACCATCACTCTTCAGGGATGTTTATAGTTTTTTTTGAAATGTGAAGAATCAGTGGTCCAGGTACATTGTAAATTCATTTAACTAGCAAATGAAGCCTCCTTCACTCTGTCTATGCTGATTTATCCCATCTTTGGCCAGAAGACCCCTTTTGTGCAAGAGCACTGTAGCTAGATTAGTTTTGGATATTGTATTTTATTTCATCATATATTATATCATGTATCATATTATATTATACATCTTTTCTATTTTAAGTCCCTAAGTAATGTTTCAGTGTTTTTTTCCTATGTAATCCCTACTTTCAGGTAGTTGCCTTGCCTTCAGGAAAGGGCATGTTACAGGTAACTATCCATAAATATTACCACCACTACACTGGAATTAGCAAATAGAGGAGATTTGACTGATACCACATTTGTAATTTCACCAAAACGGCAGTGTTGCTGTTCCTTTGCTTCTTGATAGACTTGAGGGTATTAAGTGTGACATGTCAGCCCTAGCTGTGGCTTTAAAGTCTTCTATGCCATTGTTACTCATGATAGTGAAATCAATGAGCCACTTTATTTTAGTGTCTTTCTCATTCTGTTAGCTGGTTTAATAGATGCTGTTCCATTGTTAGATATTTTTTTTCTGCATTTCGTTCATTAAAATAAATTACTTGATAATGCTGAAGAAGGTGAAAGGGAGTCATATTCAAGCTTAGCGATTTGTAAGGGTTGACAGATACCACTGCTACTTATACATGTATGACCTGAGGTTTAAAGGGTTGTAGTGTAAGGTGTCCTTTACTTGTTTAAAAATAGGTTTGAAGATGTCCTTCAAGAATGCAACTGCAGTCATAACATGTGGGTTGTCCTGCCTCAGGCAGCCCTCGGTCGGCCGGATTCCAAAGTCTGGGTCCGACATCGGCTGATGTCGCATTTCTCTCCGACGTCAGAGCGTCTGGAGTACATAAGCATCAGCCGACGCCATTTTCTCCAGTCTTTCTTGCTGCGCGGTGCCCGAAGCAGAAGCAGTTCGCAAGTGCCGGTCGGTCAGCTCCTATACTCTTCGAATCCGAAGTCATCAAAAAAGCTAAGTACCCCGTTGGGGACCTTTTCTTGCCTCAGCCGATGTCAAAAATTACTGAAAAAGTTAATAATTGTCTGTCTTGTGGTAAACAAATACCTCACAAGGATTTCCACTCTTACTGTCTTCCTTGCCTTGGCCCAGACCACAACGTCTCGGCCTGTGTCGCCTGTGCTCGCTCTCAGGCGCCGGGCGGAGTTCGCTGAAGACTTTTTCGGCGAAAAATTTGCGTATACAATGCGTCGGAGCTTCCGACATCACAAACGCCCAAGAAACGAAAAGACCGGGACCGATATCCTCGGCCCGCGTCTACCACCGACTCCATGCCAAAACCTACCGCGAGTGCTCCGGTTCCCTCTGAGACGGTTATTCCACCGCTCCGAACCGAAGACACCGCAATACCGACGACTCCGATACCACTCCGACGCCAGTTATAGATTTTCCTCCGGATACTGAAACCGAGGAAATGCCAGAGACCATTGCTGTAGATAAAGTCACTCCTGCACGTGGAGCTGCCAGGCCTCCTATGGCCATGTCTATTAAGGCCTACACTCGGGCTAAGGCAGCCAGCAAGACTAAGCACCTTACAGCAAAAACTTTGCCTCAAACTACTCCTGAGACACAAATCATGTCTATGGCCGCAGACTTAATTTCCATGATTAGAGGTTCACAGGCCCATCCTGAGAGAGTATCACAGCCTCCTCCAGATAAGAGGCCCCGGGTTGATCCCTCTGAACCTATCCCTACAGATGAAGACTCTGAGGACTCTACCCACTCTGAGGGCCAGGAAGACCCCTTTCAGACCTATGAGGACTCGGATGCAGAGGATTCCATTCCTTCGGCCTCCCCTCCTGAGGATATTTCTTTTGGGGAAGTTCTGCATACCATGAGGGAACATTTCAAGTGGCAAGGCCAGGAATATTCTGATTCCAGAAAGCGCCTTCGAACCTTCCTTAAAAAGCCCCAGCACAGGCCCCTAGCTATTCCTCCTGTGCTTGATGTTTTGGATGATCTATATTCTGACTCCAGTGTTACCCCTGATTCCCTTCCTCCTGCACCAGCCAAGCCAGACAGATATTACAGGGTCCCAGACACACATTCCCATTTGTTCAGGGCCCATACTGTGGATTTAGAAACTATTTCTCAGGGACCTAAAGGTGTTTCAGCTTACACTTCTAAAAATCCCTTGCCTTCCAACAGGGAAGCTAGGTCATTAGAGAGGTGGGGGAAAAAGGTGTACACCTCCACCACTTTATCTATGAGAGCTTTGAATTGCCTTTTTCATATGTTACAATATCAGGATTACCTGTTAGATGATTTACAGAAAACTTTGGCCTCTCCTGACCCTTTAGACAGGAAGTCTTTGCAGGAAGCTGTACATAACTCACAGCAAGTCAGCAATCACTTTCGGCAGTGTGGATATGATGCATTGGAAGCTTCATGTAGGGCAGCTATGACAGGGGCAGTCATTCGCAGACATGCATGGCTAAAAGAACAACCTCTACCAGATCAGGTTAAGGCAAAACTTCTGGATGCACCCTTGGAAAAGAACAAGCTTTTTGGTGCTAATGCTAAAGATGTGTTAAAGTCCATCGAGGAAAAAGCAAAATCCGTTCAGACGGTCAAAGATTTCCTCCAGGTTCAGCCCCCTAGATTCAGCAGGAATTGGCCTTCAAAGAACTGGTCCTTTCCTAACCCTGAAAATTTTCAAAGGGGTAAAAACAGGCGTGGCCGAGGAAGAGGACAATACAGAGGTTCTTACAGGGGACGACAATGGCAGCCAGCAAACCAAAGAAGTGACACAGGGGTCTCCCCCACCCCTCAGACACAATCTCAATGACTTTCCTCTACAACCGCCAGCCAAGGAGCAAACAGAAGCACCGTTGGGCGGAAAATTATCTCTGTTTACAGACAATTGGCACAGATTGACAAAAGACAAATGGATTTTGGACATTATAGACCAAGGTTACAGGTTCCATTTTCACACCTTACCCAGAAAACAGGGCATGCCAAACCTACCACAAAACCAGAGGGCAGAGGCTATCAAGCAAATTTCTCTGCTGGCTCAGATAAAAGCAATAGAAAGAGTACCACAACAAGAATAAGGCCAGGGGTTCTACTCAAGACTGTTCCTTGTGCCAAGAAAAGAAATTCAATGGAGACCAATACTGGATTTGTCCGCATTAAACACATTTCTCATAGTACCAAAGTTCAAAATGCTGACTCTACAGCAACTCCTTTCCATGCTGGGCAAGGGGTCTTGGCTGATTACTCTGGACCTCAAGGAGGCATACCTGCATGTCCCTATCAGACACAGCTGCAGAAGATACCTCAGATTTCTTGCAGGGCCAGAGCATTATCAACTCTCAGCATTGCCATTTGGCTTATCTACTGCGCCCAGAGTATTCACAAAATGCCTGGCTTCAGTGATTGCTCATTGCAGGCTCCAGGGGATCCAAATTTACCCGTACCTGGACGACTGCCTTATACAAGCGGACGACAAACTGATGTTAACAAAAAACTTGAACTATGTCATACAATTAGTTCAGGCTCTGGGATACACAGTCAACTTTCAAAAGTCAAGACTTCAACCATCCCAGCAAATAACCTTCTTAGGAGCCAATCTGGACACAGCCTCTCAAATGGCTTACCTGACAGAAGACAAGCAAGAGAAGTTAACTCATTATTTCAAGGGTTTGGCAAAACTCACCCAGACGACTGCAAGGAGATTCCTACAGGCCCTGGGTTACATGGCATCCTGCATTCTCCTGGTTCCATTAGCAAGACTACACATGAGAAAACTTCAATGGTACTTAAAAAGTCTATGGTCTCAGCACAACAACAGCTTAGAGGCAACCATACCACTCATTCCATGCCTACAAAAGGAGTTCCTATGGTGGGCCTCGGTAAGCCAGGCAAACACTGGTATGTCATTCAAAAAACCTCAGATAACACAGACCATGACCACAGACGCCTCAGACATTGGATGGGGGGGCGCATATGGAAGGCAGATGCATACAAGGACAATGGTCTCCAAAGGAAACGCATCTGCATATAAACCAAAAAGAAATGCTGGCAGTAATGCATGCCATCGAGGCCTTTCGACAACAACTGCAACAAGGCCATTTACTAATACGGACAGACAACACCACTGTGATGTGGTACATAAACAAGCAAGGGGGCACCCATTCCTACCCCCTTTGCAGACTGACAATGAATCTTTGGGAAAAATCACTGAGCCTGAACATACACTTACAATCCCAGTTTGTTCCAGGCAAAGACAATGTGCTGGCAGACAACCTAAGCAGGAATTTCATAGATCCTCACGAGTGGAGGTTACACCCAAGGACCTTCACACAACTCACCTCGACATGGGGCAGGCCAGAAGTAGACCTATTTGCCTCTCATCTCAACCATCATCTGCAAAAATTCTGTTCAAGGACATACCACCCACAAGCTTGGAAAATAGATGCTCTTTCTTTCAACTGGAACTCCCTAAAAATATATGCATTCCCACCTCTGCCACTGATGACCACAGTACTACTGAAGATCAAAGCAGAGACCCAAGGGGATCCTAATAGCTCCAGACTGGCCAAGGCAACACTGGTACCCGCTACTACGGAGCATATGTCACAACAAGAAGTGGGCCCTTCCCCAATGGCCCCTACTTTTGACTCGGCACAACTTCAAAACAGTGCATCCAAACCTTCAGACACTGCAGCTAACAGCCTGGGAGATTCCATGAATAACCTCAATCTTTCTCTTTCCAAGGAAGTCCAGCAGATACGAACAGAAGCTCGAAGACCATCCACCAGAAAGGTTTACTTGGCAAAATGGAAAAGATTCAGCATTTGGAACACCAGCAAGGGTCATGATGCATCACTACTGAACATCCCACTCATCCTGGAATATTTGGCAGATATGCTTCAGAATGGGCTCTCATATTCTTCCATAAAGATACATGCTTCAGCTATTTCAGCTAGATATAACACTGATCCACCTGTGTTTTCACACCCTTTGCTAAGGCAATTCCTTAGGGGAGTCAAGAACATTAAGCCACCAATAAAGGCTCCAGTGCCAGCTTGGGACCTCAACTTTGTTCTAGAAAAACTAACTCTACCTCCTTTTGAACCAGCAGCTTCAGTGGACTTACAATTCCTCTCATGGAAGACAGCTTTCCTGTTGACAATTACCTCAGCAAGAAGGGTTTCGGAATTACAGGCCCTAATGGCAATACCACCATTCATAATCTTTCACCGAGACAGAGTCTCCTTAAGAACCAACCCTACTTTTATGCCAAAGGTGGTATCTAGGGTTTCTTTAAATCAAGCTATTCATCTACCTGTTTTCTTCCCCAATCCTGAAAACAAAGGGGAAAGACTGTTACATACCTTGGACATTCACAGACAACTTTGCTACTACCTGGATAGAACCAAGACCAGTAGGAAGTCTGATCAACTTTTTGTAGCTTACGCCCCCGGAGTACAAGGGAAAGCAATTTCAAAGCAGACTATTTCAAAATGGATTGGACATTGCATCAGATTTTGTTATTCCTTCCATGGGAAGACTGTTCCAGTCAATGTCAGACCACACTCCACCAGAGCTACAGCCACCTCTACAGCATTTTTAAGAGGGGTGCCTACAAAGGACATTCTAGAAGCTGCTACATGGAGCTCCGTGCATACATTCTCCAAACACTACAATCTCCCTCTATACTCCAGATCCAGAGCAGGCTTTGCTTCGGCAGTCCTGCAGGGTTTGATTGCCACACCATCTCTTTCCTAGAGCATTCCTCCTCCCCCAGCTAAGCTATGGTATTCTACCCACATGTTATGACTGCAGTTGCATTCTTGAAGGACATAGTACAGTTTTGTACCTACCATAAATGTAGATGTCCGATAGATATGCAACTGCAGTCGGATTTTCCCTCCCTCCATACCCCTCTATGTATTGGGTCCACTCCTATCCCTGTTCCTCTTAGCTGGGGATATCTGTTATGGTGTATCTGTTTATTGCTTATTTGTTTGGAATCCTGTTTTTTCCTTCCAATTTGATTCCAGCCTTCCTTGGAGGGCACCTGGCATCTGGGGCAAGAAACACTGAAGAAAATGGCGTCGGCTGATGCTTATGTACTCCAGCTGCTCTGACGTCGGAGAGAAATGCAACATCAGCCGACGTCGGACCCAGACTTTGGAATCCGGCCGACCGAGGGCTGCCTGAGGCAGGACAACCCACATGTTATGACTGCAGTTGCATATCTATCGGACATCTACATTTATGGTAGGTACAAAACTGTACTTTTTGGGTAGTGAATGGCATATGAAGAATGTAAGTGAGGAAGTTAAATTAGGAGAACAAAAAAGAACTTTATATTCAAAAAGGAAGGACAAAGTTTGAATTTTTTTTGTTGCTGTTTTCAAGTTTGAATAATGGTTTCTTTTTCTGCATAAAGGGGTAAAAGCCCTCTGGCTCATCGTTTACTGGTGGAAGTGTTATGGAGTTGGCCAGTCCACAGATCTTGTGGACTGTTATATCCCTGCACCTTCGGCAGCTGCAACTCTACTATAACTGCCTAGGAAGATTAATGTGTGCATCTAAGCATGCTCACCCTTCTGACCAATGTGTTGCAGTGCAACATGAGCATGTTGTGCTCTTCCTTCTGGAGTGGTACACAAGCTGCCCACTCCCATCCTTCCCATCCTAGTTCCTTCAGTGCTCGTATTGGTAGTCAAACAGGTTAATCCCTCTATACCAAAATGTGAGAAAGTGTTGAGAACAGCGATGGTAGGGTATGGACCTGCATTGTGTTACATAGTTGTGTTTGCTGCTATTCAGGAATATTAGTGTCTTGCATGTTACAGGGTTTTGATTCTTTAAGGAATGGACTTGCATAATTGTTGTCATTCACATTTCTAAACTGGATTTTACTGTTTTGCCTTGGTGTCTGTTTGAGCGATCACCCATTTGACCTTCTAGCCTCCCCTGCAGAACTCCCCTGTTGGCTCACTTATTCACCATAGCCCATTCTTTCCCCTTGGGGCAAAATTTGGGAGTCGGTTATCTGTGGTGGTGGCCAGAAGTTTCTGTTTGTAGCCGTAGTGCACCATGACAAGCTGTGACTTATTCTGCATGCTTGCATCTAAATATAAATGCTGTCGTCAGTTGTGTAGTGTGCTATATATGCAAGTATGTGTCTTTGTCCTCCACTTGGGTAAACTATGGCCGACTTCGCCTTAGGTGGGTGAGCTGGCATTAACCATTCCATTCTTACCTCCCTGCACAAACCAAAGAGGGGTATTGCTTTTGATTAACATTTTTGTATGTTTTACTGGTGTGTTATTGCACTCTATATTTAATGTGGGTTTTGTATAGCCATTGGATAAGTAAAGTACATTTGATTCTTCTTTATAAGAGGATCTTGTATAATCCAGTAGGAGTGCCCAGTTTTTGGAATAAGTAAATTAATAGATTACTTCAGAATCCTTGTCTTAATCAATGCAGTTGATGTTACTACACATCACTTGTGTGGAGTAGGACTGGGAGTGAGGTATAAAACTATTCTGACCTTGGCAGTGATTCTGCACTGGGATACTTTGATCCCCTCTTTGGCTCCAAATGTCTAGGGGGACAGATGTCTTTGGGTAGCCAGAGTTTGTGTAAGGGCACCTGGAGCAGTTAGTGGGAGATAGGAGGAAACAAAAAAAAATGTTAACATATCTATAGAAAGAGACTGCAATAAATTGAGAATAATATACTGGTCATCTTATGTTGTCATATATGAGATGTATTTTAAAATATTGGCTACCCTTGGGTTTGATTCTGTTTTATAGAGCCGAGGCATAACTGCTTACATGTTGCATGACTGAAGCAAAAGTGTGAACTGGAATGTTGATACAGTAGCTTAAGTAAGAAATATAGGCTTTCAAAGGAACTGTGTATTTTCTTTCTACTGTAATTAAAAGTATGTATGTGAATATTGGCTTTATTTTCAATATTTATTGTTTTCAAAAACTATCCAAATGTTTATTTTTCTTTGTGTAGGGAATTGTGAGAGCTATCAAAGACTATCAGGTCCCACTTAAGGAGCATGAAGTTACAATTTTTGTCCGAAGAGGAGGCCCCAATTATCAAGAGGGTCTTCGTGTCATGGGCGAAGTTGGTCTGTGATTTTTTTTTTTTCTTTTTAACTTCAATGTTGTTTTTAAACGCTGTTTATTCTGAATCTTAGTACTCTAAATACCTGAGAATTCCTCAAAAGGCTTTTTATCTAATATTTTGTATTTTTATTGTCAGGCAAGACCACTGGTATTCCAATCCATGTCTTTGGAACAGAGACCCACATGACTGCTATTGTTGGCATGGCACTTGGACACCGACCAATTCCTAACCAGCCTCCTACTGCAGCACACACTGCCAATTTTTTGCTCAATGCTAGTGGCAGTACTTCTGTAAGTTATGGATTGTTTACTGCTTTGTGTTGTTGTTGACACATGTTTTTGTTGCCTTTCTAATATACTATTTTTATCTAATTTTATACACATTTACTGATTGTTTCTCTAACAAGTAAGACTTGTCATAGTTAAACTTGCAATAAATGATGAAAGTGGTGCAGTTAAAAGTGTAGACATCACTAATTGTTTGAGCTAGATCATTGAAAGAACAATTTTAATAATAGTTGGCATGCTAATCCACCTGCCCACAAGTTTTGCATACCTTAATGCATTCTTGTCATGTCTGCTTCCAGAAATTTATGCTCATAAGTGCATTTTGCTACTAATCTTCTTACTTGAGTTACCCTACCCTGTGATGGCAGCCTGCATAGGACCAGCACACTCAGTAAAATGGATATTGACATTTTTCTCAACATTATCACAGTTGCAGCCAGTATACCTCAATACTTTTGTGCCAGGAGTGGAAAAACTGTCACATTTAATCAAACACTAACAAAAAAGAAAAACTTTATTCTACTTCATTACTTTGCACACCTCACATATTCTTGAAAAATCTACAGTACTAAAACCTTGGTCTGGTAAGAACAGTTGAAGGATGTTTAAAGCAGCCCTGGGCATAATCACCTCTCAAAAAATCGGTACAAAACCACATGTATCCCGACTTTAAATTATGCATGTTAATGATTGCAGCTTATTTAATAATTGAAAAAAAAATACAACTTTCTGTCCTCATATGCTAACAGTACCTTAGTCTTTATAACAAACCAGAAAAAATAATAAAAAAATATTAAGTACCACTAGGCAGGAACCATTTGAATTAGGACTAAAATGTTACTTGGAACTTGATGTTACACTGAGCGGTCATAGGGCTTTGGCTTTTAAATCTCCCTCTCCTCCCTTTGACTTGGCAGATGAGGATGATAAAAAGTTTCCTCAGAGATGGCTTGCCGCAGCACTTATATGTGCTTTAGAGTAGGTTAACATCCTAATAGAGATGTGGCCAAGCAAAATAAACTGAAATGTGATATTAAAACTGTATGCTCTGAACTGTCTACACTATTGGTGCCTTCTTGTTTGGATTTCTGGTTGGCAGATATCAGTGATAAATTTGAAAATACAAACAAGAATTAATTGATTGTAAGACCATTAAACTGAAGAGAGAGTTGCAGGACTACAAATTTGGTCAGGCTTTCCTTTGGAAATCTAATAATCATTCTGCTCATCAGGATGAAAGACATCATTCCAGGAAGTCTTCAAATCCACAGAAGGGAGTTTCATTTACGTCAGATGCTTTGGGTGTTTGTACAGGTATAGATTTGTATGGAGCAGTCTTTTCCTCCTTTGCCACCGGCTTAGGAGCCATTAAATCTCTAAAGAGACTTTTGGAATGGATATTCGGACCGAAGAGAGAATTTTAGTGAGTGAAAACGAGGAAGGAATCTACCAGAATCTGGTAATTTATCTGCATGAAAGGGCCAACAAAAGCTTAGGCAGGGCAAATGTCAGTAATAAATAAGAAACAGCCTCAGTTACTCACAGCAGGAAAAAGAAAAGTAACAAAATTTATTATGTTAGCGCTTTCACGGTATTCACCGCTTCATCAGACATACATTCTCTTAAAAAACAAACATTTTAAAACCATATCAATCAATGACATCGCAAATCAATTAAATTAAAGACACATTATCAAGCACTTAAAATTTTTTAAAAATAGCAGTTTAGTCTTTCATCATACTTCAATGCTTCAGTCTTTCATCATACTTCAATGCTTCAGAGGTCTCCCTTTTAAGAAGGGTTTTAGAGAGACTTTGGGATTCAGTCCCGGAGGTCTGTCTGCCTGAAGTTTAATTATCCAATTTTGCTCTGCCACTTCAGTTTTGTTTTTAAAGTCTCCTGCCATTATATCTTCAGCTAACACCTAAGCTGTGATTCATTCCTTCTTTTAAAACATGTGCCAATGCGCTAATTTCTTTTGTGTTTCGTACATCCCTGTAGTGCTCAAGCATCCTGTCTTTCAGCATATGCTTGGTAATGGTTTTACCAATGTAGTATGCACAACATATCTTACAGAAACTGAAATAAACCACATTTTTTGTCCTACAATCAGTGTAAAAATTAAAGTCAATGTTAATAGGGTGTTGATAAGATTCACCTGTATATACATATTTACATTCACTACAATTTCTGCATTTATGTGTACCATTTTTTTCTGAAGGAATTTCGTGGTTATTATTCAGATTATAGCAAAGATGCCTTTTAAGGGATGTGTTCTTAAATGAAAAGCACTGTGTTTCACCCATCACATTTTCAAATTCATCTCCTGTTCTTAGATTGTTCCAATTAGATTTCACAATGTCACATGTACTGTTAATATCACTGGAGTATGGCAGGGTGACCCTAAAATCACCAGGCTTCACTCAATTTGGTTTTGAGTTTATTTCAAGTGGAGTCTCTTCTCCATAGTATGGCCTGCATCTATTCTGCTTTTCTCTCCTGGCTTCTGTGATACAGCTGTCTATCTCTGCAGCTTTGTAGCCCCTACTAAGGAATTAGACTTTAAGATTTGATAGTGCCCTTTCCAGACATTTCTATTTGCATGTCGAGGGTTCATACTACTATTATGTAGGATGTTATTTCTCCTAACCGGCTTTCTATAAAGGCCTGTGTGTATTGTGTGTAGTTCCCCTGTATAATCTTAACATCCAAGAAATCAATGTCACTAAAAGAATATGTGTAAATTTAAGGAAACTAGTAGTACTAGTATGCAGATATGCAATAAAGTCATTCAGATGTTCAATAGTGCCATCCCACAACAAAAAGACATCATCTACAAAGCGTGTATACCATTTCAGATTCTCAGTAAATGTGTTGTTAGATAAAACATAATCCATTTCCCATTGAAATAAGCAAAGGTTGGTGTAGCTGGTCGCACATGGTGTGCCCATAGCTACGCCAACCCTCTGCAAGTAAAATTCATTATTAAATGTAAAAACATTGTTGTCAAATATTAGTTTTAACAGCATACAGATAAGAGAAATCTTCCTGTAATTCCAATTCTTACTGTTCAGAAACTTCCTGATACTAGATATTCACCATTCATTGGGAATGACTGTAAATAAGGATTCTGTGTCCATGGTCACAAACCAATAATCAGTATGTAAGTTACATGTTTGTCTATACAAATTCTGTAAAAATGCTTGGTGTCCTTCAATATAGTAACACATTGATCTAGAAAGGGGGTTAGATTATTTTTCACATAAATAGACAGAGGTTCAGCCACCCAGCCCTTGCTGGATACTATAGGACACATAGGTGGTATTTTCAGATGTTTATGTACTTTGGGCAGTCCATACAGGTTAGGAATTAATGGATATTCTACTTTAAAGCATTCAAATAAAGGTTCATTAATCAAATTGGCAATCAGTAGATCAAATAGCAAAAAAGAGACCTTCTTAATAATCCCTTTCACAGTGGAACCAGATACATTTAAGTATGTGTCAATATCATTTAATAAAATGTTCATCTGCTGTAAGTAGAGGTCTTTGTCTAAGACCACAACCCCCCCTCCCTTCAGCTGGTCTAATAACAGCACTAGATATATTCTTTAGTTCATGTAGTGCATCGTGTTCAGCCTTTAATATGTTATAAAACTTAGCTTTACCTTGTCCAGCTAATTTCTCTCTAATTTGTTTCTCGCACGTTCCAATGAAAGTCTCTACCATAGGGTGTGAGGGTGGAATGAAAGTACTTGTTTTTTTAAAAACTTCATACATAGATGTCTCTTCCTTAAATAAAGCTTTTAAGTTAAAATTACGCCCAAACAACTTTAGACATTTTAACCTCCACCAAATCTGTTCTTTGGGCAGGTATAAAATGAAGACCTTTTGATAGTACAGAAAGTTGCTTATCAGTTAGTGAATAAGACGGAATGTTTATTACTAAACCTGTCTCTTCCATTTCCGTTCCTGGCTGTCTGAGTGTTGGTGCTCTGTAGCCATCGTAGTCTCCCTCTCCTCTTGGAGCGTTCTCATATAAGGAGCGGGTCTTTTAATAAAACAAATTTCTGTTTGATTGCATATGTGCTTCTGACTGTTCGACCTCTATAGAAACCGATGCAACAATCTGCGGTCTCACAACTCTCTCAGAGAGATTATTAGCACTGACTCTATTAATCACTTGTACTGACTGTGTGGACTCAGTGGGCTCGATTTGCATACTTGTAATGTCATTAGCATTAGTAGCCAATGTATTTGGTGCTTCCATTACAACATTAGATGCTGGTACTTCCTTCAACACTTCTATTGTTTGTTCAACTTTTCTGTTCATTTCCTGATCTACAGGTTGCGAATCAGTAGCATTTCTGCTCCTGGGCCAGGAAAAAACGCCCCTCTTTCAAAATCATTGATGTCTCCCTGCAGTTTTCAAATTTTAGTTGCCTGTAGCCTCTTCTCATGCGATAAAATATTATCACAAAGTACATCAAGTTTTTCTCCTATTGCATCTTCTGAATAGCTGTCAAGTATCTCATTCTGAAAGTTATTTATTTGTTCTTGCAACTCTTTTTCTTGTGGCAAAAATAATTTAATAAGGAGCTGCATATATTGTGCGTTAAGTGCAAGATTCAAGAGTTGCCAGTCTTTAAGTAGCCCTGAATAAGTCTGTCCATAGCTAGGGTATAGTGAGCACCCTAAGACCTCTCGGTACAACTTTGTGCTGCAAGGAAGCCTCAAAGTGAAAGCTCTGCCATTGTAAGCACTTATATTTGTATAGTTTATTCTCCAATGCCTGGTACTTCTCATGGAAGCTTGCATACATATTCTCATGCTGTATCTCTGGAACAGAGTGAGATAGAATTCCATTCTGCAGCAAAGGATTAATGCTAGTGTTCAAAACATTAGCCCAGCGGCATATAATGTTGATAAGAACCATTCTTACTTGATGAAGGATTATAGGGAAGTTCAACTTGGATGTTAGCAACATCACCTTCTGCCATGTCCAAGTACAAGCCAGCAAAATAGGAGTAAACAAAAAAGAAAACAGCTTACACTTGCAGCGTAACCAACAGCAGTAAAACAGTGGAAAATAAATAAGAAACAGCCTCCGTTACTCACAGAAGGAAAAATAAAAATAAATTTTATTATGTTAGTGCTTTCACTGTATTCACCGCTTCATCAGACATACATTCTTTTAAAAAACAGAAGCATTTTAAAACCATATCAGTTAATGACATCACAAATCAATTAACAAATTAAAGACATTATCAAGCACTTAATTTTTTTTAAAAAACTATCTTAAAAATAGCAGTTTAGTGTTTCATCATACTTTAATGCTTCAAAGGTCTCTCTTTTAAGAAGGGTTTTAGAGAGACTTTGGGATTCAGTCCGCGGAGGTCTGTCTGCCTGAAGTTTAATTATCCAATTTTGCTCTGCCACTTCAGTTTTGTTTTTAAAGTTGCCTCCCCTTATACCTTCAGCTAACACTTCTAATACAAAGAAACTAAAGCTAAGATTCATTCCTTCTTTTAAAACCTGCTGTGCCAAGGCACTAGTTTCTTTTGTGTTTCGTACATCCTTGTAGTGCTCAAGCATCCTGTCTTTCAGCATACAATTGGTTTTACCAATGTAGTATGCATAACATATCTTACAGAAACTGAAATAAACCACATTTTTTGTCCTACAATCAGCGTAAAAATTAAACTCAGTGTTAAAGTGCAATATAGGGTGTTGATAAGATTCGCCAGTATATACATATTTACATGCACTACAATTTCTGCATTTATGTGTACCATTTCTTTCTGAAGGAATTCCTTGGTTATTATTTAGATTATAGCAAAGATGCCTTTTAAGGGATGTGTTCTTAAATGAAAAGCACTTTTTCACCCGTCACATTTTCATATTCATCTCCGGTTCTTAGAATGTTCCAATTATCTTTCACAATATCACATGTACTGTTAATATCACTGGAGTTTGGCAGGGTGACCCTAAAATCACCAGGCTTCACTCAATTTGGTCTCCAGTTTATTTAAACTGGAGTCTCTACACCATAGTATGGCCTGCATCTATTCTGCCTTTCTCTCCAGACTTCTGATACAGCTATCTATCTCTGCAGCTTTGTAGCCCCTACTAAGGAAATCGACTTTAAGATTTGATCGTGCCCTTTCCAGATCAACATCATCATTGAAAAGCCTCATTGTTCTGAAATGGCAGAAATGTTAATGCCCTTAATTCTGTTTAGTTGGGTTTGTATATTTCTGGTATTGATTTGTTTATTCCGACCATTTTAACACGGAATGCACATTTTAAAACATAACTTTTTTAGACTGATACGCAAATTGCATTTATTGTATTTTTTGAATGTCATGGGGGGTTGCATTCTTTATCTGATCTGGAGGGTGATTTAGTTTGAATGCTCAGAGCATTACTACAAAAGTTATTTGTTAGTTATTTCTTTCATGCCACCTTTAAAACATGAAGGCATTAAATAGTTTTCTGGTATGCTTAACTATGCAGTTGAATCAGCTTATAAAAAGTTTATATCTGCAAAACAGAATATTCAATGTAATTTGTCTACGAAAGAATGGAGTGGACTACAGTTGCTTTCTAAAAATGATTAAACTATGACAAAGGCTTTAAAATTATTCTGAATTGTTTTCAATATTTCCAAATGTGTATGTCACATTTACAAGATAATACTGTTTATGAGGTAGTTGATAGTGTAGAGTATAACAGGGTCAATGCAAATTATGTTGAATTATTAGAAAAAGTTTGCAGATTAGGATATTTTTCTCAGGCTATTTAAGATACTAAATTCCAAGTTTCTTATAGTGAGTTAGCAGTATTTTACTGCCTTTCTAAGCTACACAAAAATGTCTCAAATTCTCCCTGAAGTGACAGTCTGCAAGTATTTTTTACATAATACAGGTACGTTTTTGCTTGAATTTTTGTTGCCATATGTTTTGAAGTTGCCATCTTATATTAGAGACACTAGTGACTTTTTGGATAAAAAATCTGACTTAATATGGTCAGATGATATGTTTTTTTATGAGTATTGATGTGCAAAGTCATTAAACTAATATTAAACATAATGTAGGTTTAGAGGCTGTTAAATATTTTCTAGGAGATACTTTGTTGTCTTACTGTATTATTAGAACTTTTATGTTTTTGTTTGACTAATCTTTTTTTTTTGTATTCAACTGTATATATTGTGACGCCCGTGGACTGGCCCAGTAATCAAGGATCCTCAATCCTCACCACTACCACCAGTGAGGGGTGTGCACATTGGGAAGGATAACAAGTACGCACACAGTAAAGTACAATTTCCCTTAAGAGCACACAGAGATCACAGTCAGTCTGGGGCTGGCTTCTCTTTTTCTCTCCAGCTCCCCAATAAGACTCCCCACTGGCACAGCTTTAGGGTACAGATCTCAGCCGAGTGGTCAAGCCAAAATCTCCAGCGCCCTCTCTGTCCACCCAGTGCTTTGTGTCCCTGCCCATGTAGCTGACACACACACTTTGAGATATGAATTATATAAAAACACACTCCGAGAGAAGGCTGGCACAGGTTCTCCAGATATGCCCCCTTTTGCCCAGACTATAAGGTAGTACCAACTGCCACCAACCACCCTTATCAGCTACTATAAAGGCCCTGACCACAGGGTGTCCAATTCTACTGTTCAATGTTGTTGTTATCCAATTGGTAAGTGTGACTAAGACTTGAAGGCTATTTAGTAGTGGCCTATACAGTGTCACCAAATACATGCAAGTACTCTTAAGAGCTTAATTTATGTCTACACAAAACAGCCACAGTTGAAAGGTTTAAAAATATTTAATAAATAAAAACACACAACAATACTCATCAATTCAACACAGTGTTAATAGTGAGTTCAGAGATAACAGGAAAATACTTTAACACAATGTTGTGGGATACTCTCACATAAATATAGAAAACAAACAGCTAGACTAGTCTGACTAGATTCCTCTCTGTCTCTAAGAGAAACTATGTTCTAAATTCTGCTTACAAGGCAAAGTGCTGGTGAGTTGTTTGTCAGCTTCAGAACAAAATACAAAATGCTGTTCCTTCTTTCTGTCCTTAAATTGATAATACATGGTACTGCTGAGTCATTTCAGATTACATCATTCTTGTTACTTGTCCTTAAGTTTCCCAGGCTCACTGGACTTAAAATGTAACATTTCTCTCTTGATCTGCACCTGCCAGGAAGCCACAGCAATAAACGACACGTTACATGTGAAACCTAGTAATTATCTATGTCCTTAAACAATAGGATTTCTAGCTACAGACATCCTATCTCAGAGCTTGAGATCAAACACGGTTGTAAAATCCTTTGCTTGTCGGCTTTCTTACAGCAGAGTGCACCGTGATTACATTTTTGAAGTTCGCTCAGAACATGCACAGTTTTCTTACATTTGTCAAACAAGCCTGTGGGTCATATTAATATTTTACAAGGATGTAGAATTATTTACAAAATTCTATCTAGCTAGGCTGGCAGCCTTCACAATCCCCCCTCCCACTGCAGTACTGCACTGACATATATCATATGCTTGCAACTCTAGACTCTGTCTTAGCAACTTGGCATGTTGCTGGCTGGTTCATAGGTAGATACTAGGCTGTTGGCCCTAGGGCCTATATAAGCCTAGCCAAAAAGGTACCCTGGCTTTCACAACCCAAAAAAATTATGTAACCGTGTTAGGGGATTGTGATCTGTAACTACATTGAATTTCCTTCCGTACAGATAAGGATGAAGTTTCTGCAGTGCTCACACTATGGCTAGACTTTCCCTCCCTCTGAAGAAATCTGGCTAAGTACAGCTGCCACCCCATGGTTTGAAGCATCCACCTGCACAACAAATTATTTGTTGTAATCTGGACTGGCTAACACAGGGGGTCCTTCCAAAGCTTCTTTAAGCTTCTGGAATGCTTGCTCACATGCTGAGGTCCACACTATCTTATCTGGCCTGTTTTTCATTGTCATGTCTGTGAGGGGAGGAGCTATGGTACTATAATTGGGGACAAACTTTCTGTAGTACCCTGCTGTCCCTAAGAATGCCCTCACCTGCTTTTTGGTATCAGGTGCAGGCCATGCCTGATTGGCTTCCACTTTGGCAGGTTCTGGTGTAATCTTATGGCTTCCACTTTGGCAAGTTCTGGTCTAATCTCACCACTCCCCAGTGTGTCCCAGGTAGGAGACCTCCGCCATACCCACCTGACATTTGCTGGGCTTAATGGTCAGCCCATCCCTTTGTAGTCTGCCCAGCACCTCCCTGACATGCTGAAGGTGCTCTTGCCAGGAATGACTGTAGATGGCAATATCATCTAGGTAAGCAAGAGCAAACCCTCCCGGTCCTGCTAGGATATGATCTACCAGCCTCTGGAAGTTGCTGGGGCATTTTTCATACCAAAGGATATCTTTGTGAACTCGTACAAGCCAAAAGGAGTCACAAAGGCGGACCTCTCTGTAGCACTGGGAGTCGAGGGCATCTGTCAGTAACCCTTGTTACTTAGCCCCAGCCTGCTGCTCTAGGGCATCTGTCTTAGGCATGGGGTAAGCATCTGACTGTGTGACTATTTAATTTCCCGTAATCCGCACAGAACCTGGTGCTGCCATCATTCTTTGGCACCAGCACCACTGGGGAGGCTCAGGGACTGTTGGACTTCTGAATTACCCTTTGTTCCAACATTTCCTGTATCTCCTCCCTCAGAGTCTGTTTGACTCTCTCAGGCACAATATAAGGGTCTGGCCTAATAGGCCTTTGGGGTCCTGTATCCATCTGGTGCTGCACCAGGTGGGTGCACCCTGGTTTCCCAGTGAACATGTCCCCAAGCTCCTGTAACACTGCTTGGATTTCTCGAACCTGGGTAGGAGATAGCTGCTGGGACATTGCCACCCCTTCCACTGAAGTGTCAGTCCGAGCCTCACTGAGGAGATCAGCCACCAGATCTCCTTCAGACTCCTCCTGCAATCCGATGCAAGTACACAGCACAAGGGCCTCCCTATCATAGTAAGGTTTTATGTTAACGTGGTACAATTTGTGCCCTTGCCTCCTGCCTAGCAGTTCTACCTTGTAGTTAACATCACTGACCTTCCTTACCACCTCATAGGGTCTCTCCCAGGCTGCCTGCAGCTTATGTTTGACAGGAATGAGAACCAGTACCTGCTGCCCTACAGCATACTCTCCAGCTCGAGCATTCCTGCCCTAGCAGACCTTTTTCTGGTGTTGGGCTTTTGCCAAGTTCTCCTGGGCCAAGCCCATGAGTTCCCTGAGCCTCGTCCTGAAGTTTAAGACATATGCCACAACAGACTCCTTGTGGGGTTCTCACACACCTTCCTCACTCATCACTAATTAAGTCTAGAGGCCCCCTCACCCTATGCCCATACAATAACTCTCAAAGGGTGAAAAGCCTGTGGATTCCTGGGGAACCTCTCTGCAAGCAATTAACAGATGGGGCAATATTTGCCCCACTCCCTCTGGTCTGCAAATGCTTGTAGCATTGACTTGAGTGTAGAGTTTAACCTGTCAACAAGACCATTAGTCTGGAGATGGGAGGGGGGTGGTCTTAAGGTGCTACACCCCACAGTACTTCCACAGACAAGCCAACAGGTCTGACATGAAATTGGCACCTCTGTCAGTTAGTATTTCTTTTGGGAAACCTACCCTCCTGAAAATCTCTAACAAATTATTTGCCATTTTTTCTGCCTCAATGGAGGACAAAGCCACTGCTTCAAGGTATCTGGTAGCATAATCTACTACTACTAGGATATACTTTTTTTCCCTGTGGAACTTGGGGTACTCAGAGGCCCCACAGTATCCATAGCTAACCTCTGAAATGGCTCCTCAATCACAGGCATCAAAGGAGCTTTCACCTAGTCTCCTGCCTTGCCTACATTTTGGCACTGCTCAAAGGTCCTGCAGTACCCTATTACATCTCTGGAAATCAAGGCCAATAAAAGTTCTGCATAATACATCTCTTTGTAAGTTTTATGCCCGTATGACCTGCAAAGGGAATATCATTGGCTATGGCTAGAGGTGCCAGATGGTAGGCTCTAGGCACTACCAACTGCTGCATTTGCTCACCTTCTAGCCCTCTGTCAGGGCTCCACTCTCTGTACAGTAACCCTTTGTCCCAGTATATAGATTCCCCCTTCCCTTGAGAGTCAGGTGTCTCGCTAGCTACCTGCCTCAGGCCTTGTAATGTAGGTTTCTGAGAGCTGAGCCTGCCTCAACTCTCTTTGTAACCCTTCCCAGCTCCCCTTCTACAGGAAGTCTGGTATCCTCTGACAGCGGTGCCTGACTGTCCGCCTGGGTACTGCTCACCTCTGCCTTGTAGTCACTCTGTCTAAGGGACCATCAGTATCAACAAGCAGTTGTGGCTCACCTTTGTTCTCAGTGCTACAGGGAAGTAACCACCTCTCCGGTCCTCACTGCAAGTGTGAGGTCTGACTGGACATCCCCCAGGCTACCAGACCCACATGCTTGTCTCCAAGCCTGACTGCATGTAACTGCATGCGCACATAGTACTGCATTATCAGAATCCTTCCCTATCAGGACATTTGCAGGGTGGTAGTTTGGTACCCCTGTTGTCTCAAGACAACCTACTATTGGCATTTTGTTATTCCCACTTAAGGGCTCTCTCACATTTTGTTCAACACCTTGTTTCCGTGGACATCTATATACCACATGGTCCTGCTTGTTGCATTCAAAACATTTAACCCTAGGTCCTGGACATGTACCTGGAATAGTGGCTTTCCCTGCTACTAGCAGATTCTGTTGTGGCAGTCTGGGCTGCCCATCATGGGTTCCCTTAAACCCATGAGCAGCACTGGGTGTCCCTTTCCTGTGCAGTGATGCCCTGCTTGCTAGGTATAGGTCTCCGTTTTTCCTCAACTCATTTACAGTAGAGCATTGTCCATCAGCTAACCAGATCTTCTTGTCCTCAGGCAAACTGCCAAGGGCTTGTTTCCTCACCAAAAGGTCTGCCAGACCTTCCAAAGTGGTGACCTGACATGCACTCACCCACCTATGAAAATAAGTGCTTAGTTCAGCAACATATTCACACACACTTTCATCTGGTCATGAAACCTTTTCCTATAAGCTTCAGGTGTTAGCTTACAAAATTGTAGCAAACAATTCTTTATAGCATTATAATTTAAGAAGTCATTGTCAGACAGTTTGAACAAAATAGTTACAACTTTACCATGGAGTAAGGGGGTCAGGAACTGTACCAGAGCCTTTGGTCAACATCATACTGTTTACATGCCCTCTCAAACATATTAACAAAACTATCAAAATTATCCCCCTCTGTAAACTGTGGAAGAAATTTACTGACCTTTTGTGCTTCTGGGGTCTGGTTACTCCCTTCCCCATTACCTCCATGATTCTGGCAAAGAGTCAGCATCTCATTTTCTTGTTGCCTCTGCCTCTCTTCCTCAGCTTCCAGGTGTAACAGTTTCTCATTCTCCTCAGCCTACAGACGTCACAATTTCTCATTTTCCTCGGTCATTAGACACCTCAGTCTCTGCTGCTTCTATTTCCAACCTCTTGGCCTACAACTCGACTCTCTCTAACTCCAGATGGATTTTTCAGTCCTCTATAGAAAGGTTGAGCTGTCCATTCTCTGAGTTTTGTACATCTCCACGACTAGTCTGATCATCCTCCTGGTTGCTATTCTCTGATGCAGCTGTGCCTGAAACTGCAATCATGTCTGCCTTAGTCAGATTTCCATGCACCAGTCCTTTAGCCTGGCACATCTCGGCCAACTGGCTCCTTGTCAGCTTACCATACTCCTCTTCTGACATGCTTGCCTGCTCTCCCCGACTAACTAAGCTAACAAAAGAAATAAAACAGTTGTGATCTGTACTCTGAGTGTTCACTGCATGGCTAATTTAGACTACAAAAACACCTTCAGTGATCAGTGTACATAAGCTACAGGAATTCACTACCCATGCCACTACAAGCCAATTAATATGTGATGCGGCTAACTCACGGCTATCAAACAATTAATATTTAATGCCCGTGCATTGGACCAGTAATCATGGATCCTCAATCCTCACCATTAGCACCAGTGACGGGCATGAACATTATGAAGGTTAACAAGTACACATACAGTAAAGTACAGTTTCCCTTAAGAGCACGCCGAGATGTGCTATGTACCTCACAAGACATCTACAACAACTGGAAAGGCTGCAAAAATACCTCACAAAGAGGATTACTGGCCTCAAACAGATGCCTTACGCAGACCGTCTCAAAAAACACCAGCTTTACTCCATCACATATCACCTACTCTGAGGCGATCTCTGCCTAACATACAAAGCTATGTCAAACCCAGAGCTGTTGGACATGCTCCACTTAAAGAAATCCCAATCCCTCCGAGCTACATGCTCTAGGGACCTAAACCTTGTCACCACAATAAACAGAACATGCTGGAGGGATAGATTCCTGTCCCAGAGACTTCCCATACTCTGGAACAGACTACCTATCTATGTCAAACAGAGCTCCTCATTAGCACTCTTCAAGGAAAAATCTTGATGATTGGATGGGTAATAGGAAATTCACCCCGGGGATCACTTCTGTGGTTCTGCTTGACAGGGGCACAGGAAAATAATTTTCTTGGGTGGCGAAAGCCAGGGTACATTTTTGGCAAGGCTTGTATAGGCCCTAGGGCCAATAGCTTAGTACTTACCTATGAACCTATGAGATCACAGTCAGTCTGGGGCTGGTTCTCCCTTTCTCTCTAGATCCCCAATAAGACTCCCCACTGACTCTGCATAGGGTACAGATCTCAGCCAAGTGGTCAAGCCCAAAACCTCCAACACTCTCTTTGTCCAACCAGTGTTTCATGTCCCTAGCCAAGTAGCTGACACACACACTTTGAGATATGAATTATTAGGAACCCGACAAGGGTGGGGGAACGGTATTGATGGACCAAAATTTGTATCAGGCTAAAATGTATAACATTTTACATGATTATGATAAATATACATCTGCTTCTATACACAAAATTAATTTATCATATCATAAGATAGATTTGGCCATCCAAGATCTGGTAGATCAGGAAGTCATAAAAATGGATATATTTACATATCTTAACAATACAGATCCTAGGGTACCCACGATTTCTGGGGTGCCCAAGATACACAAAAATCCATCTGACCCACCCTTGAGACCTATTGTAGCAGCACAAGGGTCCAAGACACATAACATTTCCAAGTTTTTGGACTGGAAATTGAAGGAATTGTGGGGGAGACAGGAGTATATCCTTAAAGATTCTTGGGCCTTTCTACGCAACGTCCATACCCATTTATTCAGAAACGAGGTCATATTTTTAACCATAGATGTGGTTGACCTCTTTTCAGTTATTCCATCAGATATTGGGTTGGAATGGATAGAAGAGGCCCTATGGGAATGTCCTGATATTACCCCCAATGATGTACACATGGTTACTGAACTCCTTGGTTTGGTGTTGAAAAACAATTTTGTTTTCTTTTCTGGAGAGTATTTTCAGCAGATTTCAGGTGTTTCCATGGGTGCCAATTGTGCCCCCACTTACGCTGACATTGTTATGTCCATATGGGAAAAGAAATTTGTGGTTAATAGTGAATTTTCTACATATTGGAACTATTACTGCAGGTTTCTGGATGATATATGTATTTTTTGGAATGGACCGGTAGAACGTATTGACGATTTTATTAAGTACATAAACACAACCACGACCTTCCTAAAATTTACATATCAAATATTCCACAATAATGTTAACTATTTGGATGTGACTCTTATCAAGGAAGGGGATGGGGTTAAGTCCTGTATATACAGAAAGCCCACATTCTCTAACAGTTACATCCATTTCCAGAGTTCACATCCTAGATTTCAGAAAAGAGGAATTGTGAAAGGTCAGTTCGTCAGGGTTTCCCGGATGACTTCACAGGATATAGATTTTAGTGATGAGTGTGACAAACTTACATCCTTATTTCTTGAAAGGGGATATCCCATAGGTCTGATACAATCAGTTCAGGAAGAGGTTACGGCTGCTCGTAATACTAGATCTGAAGTAGGATATTCATTTGTCTGCAACCTGTGGGTTATGGATCCGATATCGGATCCGAACCGGCATGGTTTTCCAGCTATGGATCCAAGCTCTCAGCTCCTCCCCTCACCCATAATGCCCTGCTCTACCCTCATGACCTCAGATCTCGTTTGCCGCGCTGGTGACTGGATTTGGGTTCTTTGCTCTCAGCTAAGTGCTTGTATTTTTACCTGTTAAAACAGAAAGTTTTAAATTTTTTGTGTATTTTTGTGTGAAAGATTAGGTTTCCCTCATTAATAGTTTTAGTTTGAGTTAAATTAAGTAATTTTTTCCCTCCCTCGCTGTTCCGTAGAGTGTGTGTGTAGGCCTGTGTGTCTTTTAAGTTACTTTTAAGTTACTTTAGTAGCTTGTAGATTATGGCTGATCAGCCAAAATCTATCTTTCTAAATGCTCGAGTGTGGCCATAAGCTCTCACCGGCTGATGGCCACACTCGGTGTGTTAGAGTCTCGGGGTTGAACACCTCACATCTGGCTGTTCCATATGTGCAGGGTTCAACCCCAGGGCACTGAGGGAGCGGAGGTCCAAGCTTGTCTTGGCGGGTCTTTACCGCCAGACTCGGCTCCGCCTCCGCTCCTTCGGAACTACTGTGGCTACAGTTGTTCCCCCTGTGGCAACCCCTCCTGCTCCTGGGACTCAACCTCCCGCTTCTGGAGAGGAGAGGGATGCTGCTAAAAAGGACCGGAGGGAGAAGCACCACAAGCGGCGGGCCGAGACCTCTGTTTCCGCCCGCCAGCCAGGCTTCTCCCCGGCTCCGTTCGGTCTCCTCCTTCTCGGCTCCGCTCCCCTGTGTGGTTTTCACCGGGTCCTGAGGAGGAGGAGACCCGATCTCCGTCGAGGCTATCGAGGAGGCACTCCAGGTCTACCTCGGTAGCCTCGCCGAGATCTACCCATAGCCTTTCTGATGCTGATCTGGACCGGATGATGAGAAGGTTCATCCAGGCCCAGATGCAGATGGGAGTGCTCTTGCCTCCCCTCGGGGAGCTCAACACCCTTTTAAGCCTATTGCTCCTTCTCCGACCCGCTATCCGGGTTCGAGCAGCTGAGCCGAGCAGCCGGGCGGGGTGGGTCGGCGCCGATAGTACTTGGTACCGGATCCGACCCTGCCCTCGAGTGCCGGACCGACCTCTCGGAGCCTGGATCCGAGCCGGATCCGGGGATCAGTGCTCGGGCGCCGTCTGTGTCGGAGCGCGTACTGTCCCCTCGGATCCGAGTGCCGCGCCGGCTCCGTCCACTCTTCGGATCCGAGGGGAGCCGATTGTCGGATCCTTTGGTCGAGGTCGGCTCCCCTCGCTTTTGATGTAGTGGAGAGGGCTCTGTTGAGGGTCTCCGGACCCCGGCACTGTTCGGCTCCGTCCCGCTCCCTCTGCACTGGGCCAGGCTTCCACCATCCGGCCCCTGGGACAGCCCGTTTCTGTGCCCCAAGTTGCTCCTATGGAGCAAATTGCTGCTGGCGGGGACTCCTCTGACAGCCCCAGAGGAGGTCCTCGCAAGCATACGTGCAAAGGAGGCACATTGACTCCCAGTCTCTCACTGAAGACACGGACTTGGAGGAAGGGAAGGCTCCCACGGTCACCCGAGGATGTCTCCTTTGGAGACATCATGGAAATGCTCCGTATAAGGGGGTGGTCTGCCCCAAGTCTTCCTCGGACGAGTCCGTGTTCTTGGAGGCATTTGAAGCGGGCCCGTCTACCTCTTGGGTGTCCCCCTGCCGACCCCTGGTGGACCTTATTACCACCAGGGCGTGGAAGGAACCGGACACCGTGGAGCCAATTCCCAAAAGACCGGATAGGATCCTTAGTCCGCCATCCGACCGGTCCCATTGGAGTAAGGGGCCTCCGGTAGATGCCATGTTGACGGCGGCCACAAAGAGGGAACTGGCTCAGGAGAGTCCTCAGTCCACCCACCGAGCAAGGAGTCTCGGATGATGGACCGCTTGGGGAAGCGGATGTTCAGTTCGCGACCTTCGGTAAGGGCGCTGAACTATTTGGCACATGTTATTCGGATGCAGCGAGATCTTATTAAGGAATACGCTGCATCCCCTGAGTCCATTTCGAGGAGGACAGAGTTCTGCACTCCACCCGTATGGCCACTCTTAGGTCAGTTACAAATACTTCTATCGGCTACTCTCCCATGCAACGGAGGGCGCCGCTAGAGCTGCGGGACAGGACTGGTCACTAGACGTCAGGCCTGGCTCCGTCCTGCGATTTTTCTGAGCCCTTCAAAGCGTCGTTGCGACGCCTTTGATGGTTCTGCTCTGTTTGGCAAGACCGTTCATGAGACGTTGACCCAGAGCGAAAAGGATGGGAAGACGCTGTCTGCCGTCGGGATCCGCTTCTCTGCACCCCAGAGGCCCTATTCTAGGAACCAAAAGGGTCAGAAGAAGATGTGGTTCCGGAAGTCGCAGCAGTCCCAGCCTGCTCCGGACAACCAGTCCTTCCGTGGCAGAGGAGGACAGGGAGGACGCCGCCCTAGAGGCAGAGGGGCTCCCAGAAACTTCGGGTCCAGGGAACCTTTCTCTGAACGGCCCGGGCAGCAACCCTGAGGGTTGCCCGACTGCTCTACTCTGGAGGCAGTCGGGGACGTTCGAGGGCACCTAGCGGCATGGGAGTCCATAACATCGGACCGCTGGGTTCTCCAAATCATATCCAGGGATATCGCATTCCTTTCCTTCACCTTCCAAAGTTGAAGTCCCTCCCAGACGTCCCACCCGGTCAACGGGAGGCCGCTTTGGCAGAAATTGGCCATCTGCTAAAGAAAAGAGCCATCCAGCCCGTTCCCCCAGACCAGATCGGATCAGGGTTCTACTCCAGATTCTTTTAGTGCCAAAAAGACGGGGAACTAAGACCAATCCTAGACCTCTCTCTCTTGAATCTGGCAGTCCCCAAAGAAAAATTCCGAATGGTCACTCTGCAATCTATTCTCCCCTTCTGGGAGAAAATCACTGGATGTGCTCGATAGACCTCAAGGACGCGTACTACCACATCCTGATGGACAGGCGCTCCAGGAGGTTTCTCCGCTTCCGGCTGGGAGCCAGTCACTACCAGTTCGGGTCCTTCCCTTTGGTCTCACCACAGCCCCAGGGTGTTCACCAAAGTATTAGCAGTGGTAGCGGCCCACCTGAGGCTTCAGGGGTGCAGGTCTTTCCCTACCTGGACGACTGGCTTACCGCCCCAACAAGGCATCTACTTCTATTGGCGAGACTCCTTTCTCCATCTTGCTCCCTTTCTGGGCATCACAATAAATACAAAAGTCCAACCTGGCCCACACAGCTCTTAGATTTTATAGGGGCCAGGCTAGACACAAGGAGTTTACGAGCCTTCCTCACTGCGGCCAGAGTTCTAAATCTGCAGCTCCAGGTGCGGCCATTCTCCATTCAAGTTCTGTTCCAGCGGAGTTGGTCCTGAGGGCTCTAGGGTCCATGGCATCGGCTATAGCACTTCTTCCTCTTGCCAGGCTCAATATGCATTCTACAGTGGACGCTCTTAGTACAGTGGTCATACCTTGCTCTCCCCATGCATCATCCCATAGCGATGAGCAAGGCTTGCAAGCGGTGCCTCTTGTGGTGGCTCCACTCCCGGATCTCCACAAAGGCCGCCCATTTTGTGCTTCTCCCCTCGCCACAGTGACCACGGACGCCTCCCGCCTCGGGTGGGGGCACTTTTGGCCGGACCATCCAAGGCACGTGGAACGATTCAGAGACCTTACTGCATATCAATGTTCTAGAGATGAGAGCAGTGCTCTTAGCGTTGCTAGCACTTCAGGACTTTCTTCCCTTGGGAACAATTGCGATTCAATCGGACAACATGTCTGTTGTCTGGTACATCAACAAGCAAGGGGAACAAGGTCTTACCCTCTTTGTCGAGAGGCCATGAGAGTTTGGGAATGGGCAATCTCCACCAATCGCTTTCTAATAGCAACGCACATTCCGGTCGGTCCAACATCCTAGCGGACAAGCTCAGTCGCACCATTCTGACCCCTTACGAGTGGTCTCTCAATTGTCAAGTAGCGGAACGCATATTCGCACGGTGGGGAACCCCTTCATGCGATCTTTTGCTTCTCCCTCAAACACCAAGTGCGACAGTTTTTTCGCTCTAATACCTCCTCCCGGAGGTACCCCAAGAGACGCTCTGGTGCATGCTTGGCCACCCGGTCTTCTGTATGCCTATCCACCCTTGCCTCTGATGCTGCAAGTTCTTCAGAAAGCCTCTCGGGTGGGTTGCAGAATGATTCTCATTGCTCCATTCTGGCCTCGACAGATCTGGTTCCCCTTCCTAAGGTCTCACTCGGTGAATCCTCCTTGGATTCTAGATCCCATCCCGGATCTGATATCCCATCCATCCTGCATTCCTCCTCCGAACCTGGACAACCTGAAGCTGACCGCTTGGCTGCTCCAGTTCCACTCTTGATAAGGACTCCCGGTATTTCTTCACCTGTAAAGGCTATTTTGGTGGCGGCTCATAAACCATCCACTAGAAAGGTTTACAAGCAAATGGAAACGCTTTCTCTTTGTGGGCGGAGCGGCAAGGCCTGAATCCCTACACGGTTCCTCTACCTTTAGTGCTTGACTTTCTAACCACTCTCTTTAACGATGGTGCCAGCAGTTCCACAGTCAAAGTTCAACTGGCGACAATTTCTCACTATCACATTGGCCATGACTCTAATCCTCTTATGTCAGCCAAATTGTGTAAAATATTTCTTAAAGGTACTTTTCTTCTCAGGCCCCTATAAAACAAGCAGTTCCTCCTTGGGACCTTTCTTTGGTCCTACAGGCCTTGACCGCCTCCTTTCGAGCCAGCGGCTACGGTGGATCTCAAATTCTTGTCCTACAAGACAGCCTTTTGGTAGCCATTACATCAGCCAAGAGAGTTTCTGAACTTCAAGCTTTATCAGCTAAACCTCCTTACTTGGTATTTCATCCGGACCGTGTCTCCCTCAGGACCAACCCGTCCTTTCTTCCTAAAATCGCTTCTGAAGCAAACATCAATCAATCCATTAACCTCCCTGTTTTCTTCCTAAATATGAAAACAAAGGTGAATATAAGCTACATTCACTAGATGTTCACAGGCAACTTAGATTTTATCTGAACAGGACAGCTGGTCATAGGCAATCCGACCAGCTGTTTATTTCCTTTGCAAAATTCAATTTGGGCAAGCCAATCTCTAAAGTTTCTCTGTCCCGCTGGATTTCACAGTGCATTTTATTGGCTTATCAAGCTTCAGGAAGGCCCGCACCGGAGGGTGTTCATGCCCATTCAACCCGGTCAGTATCTACCTCGGCAGCCTTCAAGGCTAGGATTCCTCTAGATGATATTTGTGCAGCAGCCATGTGGGCTTCATCTCATACGTTTATTTCCCACTATAAGTTGGATCTTGCATCTAGGGTAGAGCAGACTTTGGCTCCGCGGTGCTCTGGAATATCCTTCCATGATGGCCGCCCAAGATTCAGGTAGCTGGGGACTCTGTCCCACAGGTTGCAGACAAATGAATATCCTACTTCAGATTTAGAAGTTATGTACTCACCATAACGTTCCATCTGAGTAGGTGTATTCATTTGTCTGCAACCATCCCGCCCTCCTATCCCCCTGGCCTTTCAGTTTCCTGCATATTCTTTGTTACCCTTTTTAGGGTATTGTTGCTTTGGCAAACTCGATCTGAGGTCATGAGGGTAGAGCAGGGCATTATGGGTGAGGGGAGGAGCTGAGAGCTTGGATCCATAGCTGGAAAACCATGCCGGTTCGGATCCGATATCGGATCCATAACCCACAGGTTGCAGACAAATGAATACACCTACTCAGATGGAACGTTATGGTGAGTACATAACTTCTAATTTTAGTCCTATCCTGGGTAAGGGTTCTGGAGAGACTGACGGATCTACCTTGAAGGATACTGCTGGTTTATTCTCCAGTAATTTTGCCTTCATTACTGATTTTAGTACTAATGCAACACATATTAGGAAAATAGTAGAGAAGGAATGGCAATTGTTCCAGGATTTTACTGATTTGAATCTGCTCAAGGATAAGAACCTGAAAATGTTTTTTAGAAGAGGAGTTAACATCAAACGGGTATTGGAACAACATGAACAGCCCACACAGTCTTCTCGTATGAAGAAAGGAACATACAAATGTGGCCGTTGTTCCTCATGTAAATACATAATGCATGACCATCATGTATATCTAGAAAGTAGGAACAGGGACATTAAAGCCTTAAGTTATTCTGTTTGTCCACCGGGGTGGTTTATTTGGCTGTATGTCAGTTGTGCCAGGCATTTTATATCGGTAAAACCGAAAGACAGCTGAGACGTCGCATATATGAACATCAATATGACATGATCAAATTAAACAGTAAAAATGCATTGTATAGGCATTCTATTGAGTGTGAGGGGGCCAGGTTTTTGTTTTTTGTGGTGGAAACTGTTCCCAAAGACATCAGGGGTGGACCCTGGGAGGCCAAGTTATCTCACAGAGAGACCTTTTGGCAGATTCTTTTAGAATCTAATAAATTCCCGGGCCTCAACGATTTCATTTCTATTGCTCCCTGCCTTAAACTTAAGGCAGGATGTATTTAAATTAGAGTTTGCTATTCATAATGATCAAGTTTTTATATTTATGTAAAAAAAATTTTCATTGATACTTTGGCATATGAATATGAAATGTTTTTTTCATTTTATTTATTTTTGTCTAATATGATTCAATATTCACATATATATATTACCATGCAACTTTCTATATTCAATAGTGTGGGGTATATTGGTTTTATGATTTTTTATATATTGTATTTCATGAGACTAATTCATACAGGGTTCTTATGTAATTAGTATTTTCAACAGAGTTTTTTGTACATTTATATAGCTTTAAATTTATATGTTTATTCAATTTATTTTAATTGGATTATTGGATAATTGTGTATTTTATGGAGCATGGGAAGTATTTAAACAGCAGTGTACTTCAAGATTTTATCTGATGAAGTCGTATTTCTTCGATGAAAACGTGCTTATACTTCTGTTGACGTTAATAAACCATGTTTGGAACAGCAGCACCTTATTGTGAGCAATTCTTGTGGTGGAGGTTACCAGACTGGTATCAGCTGTTTTGCCTTTGTTGGTGTTCGTGTTTACAGCGTTTTTCTTTTTGTGGTACTAGATATGAATTATATGCAAACACACAGATGCTCCTGGGGAAGGCTGGTACAGGTTATCCAGCTATATATGCCCCCTTCTGCCCAAACTATAAGGTAGTACCAACCACCCTTATCAGCTGCTGTAAAAGCCCTTACCAAAGGGAGTCCAATTCTACTGTGCAATTTTATTATTATCCAGTTATTAAGTGTGACTAAGACTTAAAGGCTATTTAGGAGTGGCCTATACAATGTCACCAAATACCTGCAAGTACACTTAAGAGCATAAATTATCTCTACATAAAACAGCCACAGTTGAAAGGTTTAAAAATATTTAATAATAATAAATAAAAACACAAGACAATACTCCTCAATTCAACACAGTGCTAACAGAGAGCATTCAGAGATCACAGGAAAATACTTTAAAAAAATATTGTAGGATAGTCTCACATAAATATAAAAAAACAGCTAGATTAATCTGGCTATATTCCTATCTGTCTCTAAGAGAAACTATGTTCTAAATTCAACTTACAAGGCAAAGTGCTGGTGAGTTGTTGTCAACTTCAGAACAAAATGCTGTTCTTTCTTTCTGTCCTTAAATTGATACTACACAGTACTGCTGAGTCATTTCAAATTACATCATTCTTGTAACTTCTTAAGTTTCCTAGGCCCACAGAGCTTAAATTTAACATTTCTCTTTTGATCTGCACCTGCCAGGAAGTCACATCAATAAAAGACATTTTACATGTGAAACCTAGTAATTATGTCTTAAAACAATAGAAAGAATTTGTAGCTACAAACAGTCTGTCTTTGAGCTTGAGATCAAACAGTCGTAAAATCCTTTGCTTATCAGCTTTCTTCCAGCAGGGTGCTCTGCGGTTACATTTTTGAAGCTCAGAACATGCATATATTTGTCAAACAAGCCTGTGGATCTTATTAATATTTACAAGGACATAGAATTATTTACAAAATTCTGTCTAGCTAGAGTGAAAGCCTTCACATACATCAT